>NC_056713.1:14275969-14575969 GCF_018831695.1 Puntigrus tetrazona
CATCTGTGAAACACAGTGAAGGTAAAGTCATGCTTGGGCTTTTTTAGGTTCTTCTGGGAACGGCACATTCATCTTCATTGATGATGTAACACATGATGGCGGCAGCAAAAACTCAGAAGTTTACAGAAACATTTTGTTTGCCAATTTAAAGAAAGGTGCAAACAAACTTACTGGGAGATCCTTCATCGTGCAGCAAGATAATGAACCAAAACACACTGCCAAAACAACAAAGGAGTTCACGAGGGTTAGAAGTGGAAGGTTTTAGACCGGTCAATCTCCAGACTTAAAGCCTTCTAGAACATGCGTTTTACCTGCAAAAGAGGAGACTGAAGGAGGTAACCCCCAAAATGCCTGGAAAAGCATCACAAAAGAAGAATGCAACAGTTTGTTGACGTCAATGGGTCGCAGGCTTGATGCAGTTACTGAAAACAAAGAATTTACAACTAAATAATAAGTCTTACTTTAATCTATGTTCTATCTCACTTAGATTAAAGCATTCAGTTTACTTGATCAAAATGATTTCAGGCTTTTCATTCAATGTTTAATTCAAAGTATTAATTTCATGACTAGGAATTGAATTTAAGACCTTGGCATCAATAGACAGAAATTCTAAAAATATATCCATTCTTTCAATCTTTGAAAAATATTTTTTTTAACTTAAGACAGTCAAGCCAGTAGTTGAAGTTTATGATTCTTGTTAAAAATGGCACTTACAGTCATACATTCACTTAGATTTTGACGCATTTGGTTTGAACAGCTTAGGAAGATGTAATGAACAAGTGGATAGTTTATTTTTAATGGCACCCTGGATTGTGTCAGAGGATTGATCGGAGCATTTTGGAGCATAAGCAAGTCACAGTGGCATGGAGAAAGAAAGATGAAGTGCTACTAGATCTGACTGCAGCTGCCATAAGTAAACGATTTCATAATCCTCTGTCTGACCATTTTATTTTGATTTTGTTGTTAAAAAAAACACATGCAGTAGTGAGGAGGAGTTCATACTGTTTCCTCTGCTAAGATGTTAGCTAATCATTACAGTGCCAATCACTGGGAGTCTATAAAACAGGTCATTTCAAAGAGAGGTTCAGAATGGGCATTTTTCAACATATTTATTTGTTTTGTTTATTTTTTTGTGGAAAAAAATATTAGGATAATAAGTAAACCACAAGGAACATAAAAAAAAAATCCATGTCATGACCCATTTTTTTTAATCCTGTTTGTCATCTCAATTCAAATTCAAGGCCTTACACACAAGATCCATAAGCAGGATGCAAATATGAAGCGCCTGTAACGATGACTACCCTAGCCTGCAGTGACAAAACACCTGCAAAACCTCATTGTCAGGTTTCCTTATTTGCGCAGTATATCCGATTAACACCAACTAGAAGGGCTTATGGATGAAAAACGGAAATACATTCATATAAACTCTGAGCGTCAGATTACTGGAGCTTGTGCCAGAGAGAGAGAGATAGTACTCAATACCTGGGAATGGTGCTGTAATTACGAAGCAGGAGCGTGGATCAAGTTCGTGCTCCCACTGGGACTAAGGCTCAGAGCGAGTAAGATGAGGGGTTTTAGTCGTGATTAGTGCTTTGCACGCCTCGAAATATTGACCGCAAGATGGAAGAGTCAGTGTCACATATGGCCTGGTCTGCTTGTTACTGTAGATCTGCTCTTCTCCCGCTGGAAATCAAACCCACCGTCTCTCTCTCTCTCTCTCTCTCTCTCTCTCTCTCTCTCTGTCATATCTGGCTCCAGCTACAGCATCTGAGCTGAAATGTCATTAAGATGCAATTAAGATGTAAAAATGTCTGTGATCTCAATAACAGGGCTTGTTAATTAGTGTCTCTGTAGCAGCCAGCTCGCACAAAACAAAGTCACACTCACACAGAGCAGAAAAAATTATAAAATTAAATAAAATAAAATAAAAAAGATAAAATAAAATAAAAATAAAATAATTAAATTAAATTACATTTCTGAGATTTTCAAAGTGGTTTCAGTCATACAGATTTCACTGAACTCAACCGAGGCCAGGCTCTCCCTGTCAATGCGACTGTTTTTGAATGGTTTAGTTCCTTTCCCTGACAGATTCTCATAAACTCCACAGACAGTTCATGTGTCTCTCTGTCACGTCTCTCTCGCTCCTTCAGAGCAGTGAGATAGAGTCGCGCTCCTGCAGGACCGGTCAGCGCCTCTGCGTGTCTCTCACTCTCTCAGTTAATGAACATTAGGATGTGCTGTGTCTGGAAGCGGATCCATCCGTTTCAAGCTATTCCTCCTGTCTCTCAGAGGTGAAATCTTTACTTGGCTTTGACAGGACTTTCATCAAAGCTCAGCGTGAGCGAGGGCTGCTGGCTCAAAGCTCTCCTGTTTGTGAACGCTGGAAGAAAACAGATCTTTCTTTTTGGCCACTTAATCAAAGCCTTCAAAAGCAAATGATTTCAAATAACATGCTTTTTTATGACTGCTAATTGTCTGGAATAGGGCAGCCAAGCAGAGTTAGAGAAGTAATTATCATTATAAAAAGATGTTTGTAATATGAGAAATAGAGCCAAGTTATGATTTTATAATCTATAATACACTGTGCTTAAAGAGATCTCAACCCTGGATTATTAAACATTCAAATATTGATTATTGATTTATGTTTACAAGCAGGTCACATACAATTTAGAATACAGATTAATACGTGTGGACTGGTAAAAAGATATAATATAGTTCATTTGCCAGAAATAGCTTTTGATCAGAGTTCCAGCCTAAGATCCGTGGTAACTGCTTTGTTTTATTTATATCACTGTTTTTCAACATAGATAAGAATTGTAACACAATTTTACATCTCTAATAGAACAACAAAACAGCATTTAAGTGGAAATAACTTGTACAACATAATAGTATTTGGCATAATTAAGTGAAGCTTAAAAATGTAATGCCTTTAGATTAGCAGAAATATCAAAGTGGCAGAGTGTTTTATTAAAGACAATATACACACTCTTAAACTACATAATTTACACACAGATTAAAACAATGAAGCGCAATGAAAACAAAAACAATACAAAAATAGCACAAACAAAAAAAAAAAAAAAAGAAAAGAAAAAACTAATCAAAACCGAAAGGCATACAAAAACAAACCTAACCAAAATATTCCTAGTAGCTTGATGCATCACACCTACTCAACATTATCAGGCATTACATCTGGTGGGTAAAAGATAAAAATGCCTCAGAAAGTGTAGAAACTAGTTAAAAAAAATAACAATAAATTAAAAAATGTCAAATCCTCATTTGTTTGCACATGCCAATTGTTATTTAATTTGAATATGATTTGAATTTTAAATGTAATGATACTGCTAGTATTTTTTGTTTCTAAATATTTTTGGGGCTACCATGCACACATCTTCAAATACACAGCCAATAAGAACAAAGAAAGCCTTTGTTTGTATCAGGTTGCAGATGAAAGCCCAGGACATGAGACTCTGAGTGATTCCAATGCCTGTACCCTCTACCCTGTTTGTAGTTACTCTGATTGTGTGTGTGTGTGTGTGTGTGTATGCCCCTCACTTGACTGAGCTCAGTTAACTACAAAGACTAATATTAGATCAGCAATGAGGGCTTGTCACAGAAAAGCTGCTAGTCCCTTCGGACATTCCACATCCCAGTCCTGTTTCCCCACAGTCTACAAACTACTCCCTGAACCATAGGCAGAGCACAAAACACACCAGCCCCACACAAATCACATTACCTGTACCTTCTCAACCTACACAACAGAAAAACAGCCTTAAATCTGGTCTGCAAAGCCATAAAGGTCCTCATTAGCAAAGCTTTCTATACTTCTTTCTTCTTTTTCGCAATGATACAAACCCACTGATGTCCAACATGATTTATGAAAGGGAAAAAATATTCTAATTGTCCAGCTGTGTGCCTCTGTGGATTGAGGTTTTCCCTCAGACTAGCTCAGAGGTTGCGATAATGTGCAAGGGTGTGCGAGAGATGAGCTTGTATGTATTCCGCTCATTTGATGAAAAGCCCTGAAAAGCTGGCCTCAAAAACGCGTAGTGGTTTTCTTCTTGTGTGAGCAGGTCTCAGTGTCTGGAGGATGCAGCATTGGCTGTGTGACACCGTCTATGAAATCCTGTTAGTCCACTTCAGGGCAGAAATCAGCCCAGGAGAGAGAGAGAGAGAGAGAGAGAGAGAGAGAGGATGCCCAACACCCTCAGGTCTCTCACACACTACTGATATTGAGGCATGACCTGAAATGAACTGTGTCTGAGCAATTATTTAAGATTTTTGGTTGAGTCCAAGAATTTGTTAGTTTACCTGTGAAACCCAAAACGTCCTGATATTTTTAGGCTGCTTGACTGATTTAAATTTTAATGAATAATTTTAAAAAAGGTATATAAAGTGTAATACATAATTAACTAAATATATGGTATTAATAAAAACATACATTAATAAATGCATTGATTTTTTTAAGCAATTTTGTTTTAAAAATAAATGTAAAAATTGCATAACTTTGGAAATGTTGCAGGCCAGATTCAAACTTATGTCATCCAGATAAACATTTAGTGTTAACCACTAGTCCACAAACTTTTTTTTTTATTATCTAATCAGACATATTTTTAGACTTTTCAATTTGATGTAAATCTAGTCAAGGCAATGTGCATTTATATCACCTGGGGCAGCAAAACAATGTGCCAATGCTGCATCATTTTTACCACATTTGCCTGTTGTTTTTTTTTTTTTTATTTTTATTCCTATTCACCCAAACCTGTAGATAAAGGCTGAGAGCAGAGCCTCCTCCGTTACCACTACAGGATTCCAGCCAGGTCTATGACACGCATCGGATATCTAGAGAGCTCTGTCTCTCTCTCGTTTTCTCAGAGACAGTAAAAGTGATGCATCATCCTACGAGCAGTAAGAGAGAGGCAGGTGAGCAGAGTAGAATAGAAGTGCTCTGGTGCATCTGTACGTGAAGAGCTGTCACGACATTCTGTATCTTTCACACACACACACACACACACACACACACACACACACACACAAAGACATCTCCACGCATACCATTATATGCAAACAAGACACGACAGATACTTGGACATACATACAGCCATTAGTGCAGATACTGAAAGACTTACAACAACCTCTTGAGGAGTAATGGAAATTCTGTAATTATTCACCATCGTTTCAGATCTGTAAGATGTTCATTCTTCCACAGAACACAATAGGAAAGATTTATCAAGAATAACCTTGACACACTTGTACAAATAATGAAAGTGAAGTCTAGAACTGTGTGGGTGAGAAAATTATTATTTCTTTTATACTTTGAAGGTAAAAATTCAGGTACACTTTGAAGATATATTCCAGCTAC
Organism: Puntigrus tetrazona; assembly: GCF_018831695.1. Taxonomy (NCBI): domain Eukaryota; kingdom Metazoa; phylum Chordata; class Actinopteri; order Cypriniformes; family Cyprinidae; genus Puntigrus; species Puntigrus tetrazona. The sequence goes on from NC_056713.1 coordinate 14,281,329, forward strand.
CCAATTATTCCAAATTTATATATATATATATATATATATATATATATATATATATATATATATATATATATATATATATATATATATATACACATACACACCCATACACTTACCTACTTCAAACACTAGCTATGGCTTAGTGCTGCATTCTATTTATGATGTACTGACAGCAAGTTTCAAAATGATTTTCAATGGTCGTTTGTTCAGGACGGGCGTGGAACAATGTGAGATTGGTTTGATGAGAGAAAGAACATTAAGATGGGCCAATCAGAGGCAGAGTAGAAGCGGGTAGAGTAGGTTCCTATGCCAACAGGGGAAAAAAAAACACTACAGGTGATGCGATACAGACAACTCTCAGATTAGTGCTGGGTGATAAAATGATTTAATCAATTAACTCGAATGTCTAGTTTACATTGACATGATCGAAAGAAAATTGTTTTTCTGTTTAACATCCGCCGATGCTCTCCTCTGGGCTCCCATAGTTCCGTGTATGGAAAGAAAATTATGTGTACTACAGAGCTCCTTAAAGGGAATAAATAAAGATGGGAAGAAAATATATATTTTAACACTTTCTATCACAGTTTTATCATTGTAATCATACTGTATATAAAAGAAAATCGCTGGCATCAGGAGCTGCTATTATGCCTGGCATTAAAATGCTTTTGAACAATCATTTTTGGTTTCACTTTGACGATTTGCGTGGTTTCCACATGCTATTTATATTACGGAGAGTCAGTATTTACTTCACACATTTTACAAGATTAGATGTTTGTCAGTGGTTCTCAGAAACCGCAAATCATTCATCACTGTCCTCATTCATCTCTTTTATACTAAGTATGAAATCTAACAAGTGAAATCTTATGTACAGTAATATAACTGTAACAAACAACCGTAAGCAATCTTTACTTATTCTTTCTGAATCTTACGGATTCACTGTTTGAGCAAAAGTATGTTTTGTTATGTTCTAAATTATATTTTTCACTTTTTACAAATGGCAGAGGCCCGCCATCTTGTCGTCTTTTAGCTTTGTTGTTTCTGATTGCACTTCCAGATCAAATCCCAGTAGGGAAAATCTAAACAAAATAAGTTCAAACTTGTTTTGAACAGTTTTTTGTCATCTGTAGATTTATTTTTAAGCAGGGGAAACCTTAGTTTTTCTTAATTATGGTTTTATGTATATGGTTTTAATGATATATATTTTTCCACATAACATTTTCAGTATGGTTTTAGTTTTTGGTTGACTAGGTTTCCTATTATAACTCTGGTTTCATCAGCAGCACAGTGTTGTAGGCTCTTGCCTTCATTTTGTATTCTGCTCTCGAAGTGTAAAAAAAGCAACAACAGACACTGTGATCTGGTCACCCGATATAATGAGTAATATCCCATGAATTATTCCACTCTGGGTCCACGGCAGAAATCCCTAACTTCTCTGCCCAAATCTTCCCACCACTCCACGTCTTTCTCCTGCCCCCCCATCTGTTTCGGCAGGGGGCACTTAAACTTTATTTTCTCCTCTTCACGTCAAATCCCTAATAGCATCCTTAACCATGGGAATGTTTCCAAAGTAGAGAGACAGATCTTGTGTGTGTCAAAATGCTGGTAAGTATTCTGAATTATCCCTCCATGTCTCAAAAAAATCTTTTGTAAACATAACTTCTGCCTTAAAAGGTACACAAAACGCTCACTTTACGCATAAATAAACAAAAAACACCCTCAGTGAAATCCTGAATACACATGCTCACTCACACAGGTCCGGCCCAGCGCATAACCCTCTACACAACAAATCAGGTTAGGGATGTGAAATATTTATATGCTGCACCTGCTGATGCCTCATATTTCATTTGGTTGTGTGGCGCGTGGGCTCATCCCTCCTCTCGCTGGCAGACGCGCCTGGCGTGAGGACACGAGGGAAGAAGAGATTACCTCCAAGATGGAGAGGCTCTTCCCTTGATATCTGAGCAACTCTACAGAGGGTCTGCCTCATTATTTCCTCTTTAAACGAATTGAGTTAGAGAGAGAGGAAGACAGGAGAGATCGTGAGAGAGCAAAAAGAATAAAATGAAAGCAGCGGTGGGAAAATAGAGAAAGGCAGAGTTAAAGTGACAAGCTGTATGCTGTAAGGATTGCTATATTAACAAATCAAAATTTACCGAGAACATCGTTTTGCACATTTCTCTTCCTGATCCGAATGGGGATGTGCTGCTGTTCAGTACAGATCGGTTTTAACTTGGTGTTTATCCACATAATAACTTCGCAGTGTTTGGCATTTAAGTAATAACTACCTCATTCTGTAATTTATCTATAAATTACATCCAGAAGGGATGACTAAGAAACGTCATATGCGCTCCTTGCATGACAGAATTAATTATAATTGATGCTCAACAAGTATGAAATATCAGTTTTGCACAAATGTTAATGAAGACCATCATACAAGATGTCTTTATTAAGGATGGAAATTCATTATAGTATTTACTTATAGCAGAGCTCAATGTTCCATGCATTTTGTGCATAAAAAGAATTATAAAATGTATACTGAATTCTGCAATGGTCTCTTTGTATTTATGTATGCTACCATTCAAAAGTGTAGGGTTGCTAACTAAGGCTTCATTTATTTGATGAAAACTGTAGTAAATAGAAATATATTAAAATATTATTACAATTTAAAATTAAATTTTCTATTTGATTAAATTTTATTAACCTGATTGTAAAGCTGATTTTAGTAGTCATTACTCTAGTCCTCAGTGTCACATGATCATCTTCAGAAATTATTCTAATATGCTGTTATGTTTCTTAGTAAAAATCTTTTTTTGTTGTTGTTTTTTTAATTAATAATGTTTAAAACTGTTTTGCTGATAAGTATTCTTATGGAAACAGTGATACATTTTACAGGACTTTTTGATGAATATAAAGGTGAAAAGTAGAACATTTATTTAAGCTATATTTTTGGGAAAGAGACATTCTGACCCCAAATTTAGCCTTCATACTATCTTTAGAAATTACCAATCAATTATTAACTGCAACAAAATGTTACTAAAGGCTGTTTATTTATAAAAAAAAATATAATAAATAAATAAATAATATAAAAAAATAAAAAATATATAATATATATATATATATATATATATATATATATATATATATATATATAATATATATATATATATATATATATATAATATATATATATATATATATATATATATATATATATATATATATATATATCTGACAAATCTAAGTAGCACTTTATTCTAAGGTCCAGTTCTCGCTATTAACTGCGACTTTTGCCAGTAAACTCCTAATGTGCTGCTTATTAATAGTTAGTAAGGTAATTGTTCAGTTTAGGCATTGGGTAGGATTACAGATGTACAATACAGTCACTACATAATATGTGCTTTATAATTTCAAAACCTAATTTTTTTAGTTAGTCCAGCCATACTTTGCACACACAGAGTACAAAAAAGTACCTTATCAAAAACCTGGCTTCTACAACAGCACAAAGGGAAGCAGTAGGGAGTGCGACACATCACGAAGATCAAACGTCCTCCACTTCAGCCTCTGAGGGTTTTTTTTTTCTGTCCTATAAAAGCAGTCTCCCTGTCCTGATAGACCGAAAGGTCTCCGTACCCACACACACCTTGTAGAAACCGAGACGAAAGAGCATCTGCAGCATGGCCTAGCGCCTCCGCTAATGACTGGTTGAGAGATGAGTCGCGCCATAAGTAAAGTAAACACAACCAGTTTCCAGAACATGCAGACAGATGTTTTCTCTAATGCTGTTGGATAATCCCTTAACCCCCTGAAAAACAAGATCATTACTGCTATTCCGCACACTGGATTTCAGCCATTGGTCCTGACATGCTTTTAGCCTCCAATGGGTTTGTCATTATGCAAATAGGGGTTCTCACACGCACACCCACACAAACACACAAGCCAAGACGACTCAATCTGGTCATATGTGTCTATAAGCATCTATATGGATCTTTTGTGAATGGAAAGATGAACTGTAAGTGAGGTAAACTGAATTTTCAGGCTAATCTGAGGGCTTATCGTGGCTGGACCTGGCATAAAGGCAGGGAAAGGGATAACGTATGTCCAGTGGTGCGTGTAGGGCTTGAAAGGTCGGCCGTGAGATCTGAGGATAGATTTGCATGACTGGTAATTCATTCACCTGCATGTTGTCTCCAACCTGTATGATTTTCTTTCTTTTGTGGAACACTAAAGATAATATCTTGAAGATTGCTAAACTAGTGAATAGTGCGAATTGGTCCCTATTCTAAAATGTTACCCGGCTATCCCTTTATATAATACACGTGGATGGATTGTTTTTCTTTGCACATTTGAGCTTTTACTGCTAAATCTTGCTAGATATGACAATACGATTCAAGACTGTAAAGAGAAGAAATATATTTAGACAAAAAAAAAGAGGTTCAAGTTCATTCATTAAGCAGCTTGATTTCAAAACCGCATCGCAGTGGAAATAAATGACCATCTTTATCTACATTTTGGTTCACTCTAGTATGTCAATTGTGTCATTCTGCTCACAGAAATCTGTTCATCTCTATTCAGTCACTCCTCTGTTCTGTAAAGTCATTTTGTTCCTCTCTTCTCATTCCCTCTCTTCACAAATTTCTCTAATTTTGTCATTTCCTCTTGCTATGCACTCCCCAAAGCATCATTAAATGCATATTTTTCCCTTTTTTACACCTTGAAGGCTTTTGCCAACTGAGCTTGATTAAAAAATAACTACAAAAGTATATTCAAACAACAACTTTTGCAGCGTGAATGTCCAACACTATAATGGTAAAATAATAAAATGTGAGAACACGGTTACATTTTCAATAAACGGACTGTCACACCACGCTTTCCACCGACATACAAATGTGACAGGAAAAGCAAGCACTGAAGTTCCCTCTATCCTTCTCACTAAGTGCGAGCAAGACACATACACACACTGGGTGTCACTCACTGGTGGTTAAAATCATTAGAACACTAGTATTTTCACCGGCTTAAAAATCAGTTATTTCCATCTTCGCTGTAGTATGCCAGTAGGAAATTTATTTTGCCATTAATTTTGATAATCCAGTGAGATATTTGTTTCAGAAAAAGTCACAACAGCTAGAGATCTGATCTCACCATCAACATCACCATGACATGAAGAAACAGAACAAACTGAAATGATAAATAGTGAGAACATATCAGTATTAATAAATAGGTAACACAATGCAGTATTTCATTCTGAAAAAAACATGGTGCAAAAATAGGCCTTAAATCTTGCTTCCTTGTATATGTTCACTCAGAAAATGCTGAAAATGTCTGTCTTTGTCAAGAAGAGAGTGACTGACTGTAAGTGCTAGAGGACATAAAAGCGACTGGCCCACACATCCAATTCCAAACCGGAGGCACCTTTCTCACCCCTTCAGTCTCAGAGAGGTTCCTCACGGTTCTTTGATTTGAGGTGTCTCGTGTGCTCTGCACCTCCATTACCGCCAGCGAGTCTGTGAGGCTAAAGTGGTAACCACGAGTAGGGTTTTCTGAGGACAGGAAGGAAAGAAGACTGCACGGTGCAAAACCAAGTTCAGGCGCTTCGTATAACAAAAACAAATCAACACCCAACTTTGCTTTTAAAGCCCTGATAAATAATTTCACATCATTAGCGTGAAAATGAATCTGAAGACATTCGTTGTCAAGCACCACAGGCACAGAGATCATGGTGGTAAGTGGATGAGGAAAATATGCAAATTGGATTTGCAAAGGCACAAACAGTACAGAAAATTATAGTTAGATACTTGTCTGGGCATTTGTTCCTCAATTAAACCAAAATACGATTAGCAAGAAAGTGTAAGTAGATTGTAACCTTGAGGAGAGAAGGTGAGCTAAGAGCCCACGTCGCTTCATGATCACGATCCAGAAAACCCGATCTGTACTCACAATTCATTCAAAACATTCCATAATATATTCACATATAGGCATGACTAAGATGGTAGAAACGCTTTTGCTTTAAAATGTCAATAACTCATTGATTTACTTTATCCACATCTGTTATAAAGTAATTAAAATATCAAATCTATGAATTATCCCTAAACTGTTTAAATCATAAAGTGCTGCTGTTACAAACTGGAATCAATTACAGTTTTCTTAAATTTTAAACATGTATCCAATAAACTCCCATCAACCCTTTTCTTGAACCTCAATTGGTAAAATACTACAGGAAGGAACAACAATACTTCACGGGATGAAAAAAACTTTCTAAAACTTTGAAAAATGTAAGGAAATTTGCAATTGTACTGCAAGTGTATACACATAATATGTGTCCCCTATAAAGATTCAGCAAATAAAAATGAAAAAGATTATATAAAATCTTACTTATTTTCACATGTACATTGACATTTAAAAGTGTGAGTTGAGTTTTTGTTGAGGTTTCAGAAATAAAAATATATTTTTTAAATAATACTTTAAATTCAGCAAAGATGCATTAAATTGATCAAAAATGACATTAAAGAGATTGTCATTTTGAACTAAAATGTTAAATCTATCAAAGAATCATAAGAAAGTACTTTCCACAAAAGTCAATACTTATAACACTCCCTTAGGCAAAAGTTTTTCTAGCTTTATTAATTGTATGTCATGTTTTATGTCATATTCTTGTAATGTCCATTAAGTGTATTATTAATATAATAAAGCAATAAATGATGGCAAAAAAGTGATACCTGTACATTTAAAACTAAAATTCGCAGTTGGTGGCAGTAAGTCACTGTTTAAATGAGCAAGGCATCGCGCCATTCATTCATTCAGTAAGGAGCTGTACTTATGGGTTATCAATCACTCTCAGAGTCCGACTCAAAGCTACAGATTCACGATTCAAGAAAAAACACAGCTGTTGCTTGAGACGCACACACAAATTCTGTAAAGCATTTGAATCTATTGTTATTTAAAACACTGACACAATATTTTTTTAACTGAATGCTAGATATAAAATGTGAAATATTCACATAATATTAAATTTTGTTGCTATTTAAAATCAATGCTAGAAGTGGCAGTTTGTTTGTAAGAAATAAATGATTGGTTTTAATGTTACTTTAAGTTGAGAAGAATTAAACGCTGCGTCTAAACTCAGTATTTTGTTCACGTACCCCCATTTGAGAACCACTGGTCTAGAGTAATGGCTGCTGAAAATTAATCTTTGCTATTAATGAATAAATAAAATTTTCAAATATATATATAAAAACTTTAGCTGAAATACAATTAATATTTTACAGTAATTTACTGTATTTTTAAATCAAATAAATAGTTGAGCATAAGGAGCTTGTTTCAAAAGCAGTTTTTTCAATCTTATTGACCTCAAAGTTTTGAACAAGAGTTTTCTTTCTACTCCCAAATTATGCATCTAAGATTTAAGCAAATAATTAGCAGTCCAAATCAAGTTTCAACATAAATTGAACTAAACTTGCAATCATACTCTGCAACACTGCTGTGCAAGGAACAGGATGTTTATTTTATTGTTTCATAAATAATAAAACCCAACGCCGAGGACCAATGCCGTGAGGCGGTCTCTGTGTCTAATTAGCTAGGTCTGAATGCTACAAGGCACTTTTATATTTCATAACCATGTGCGCTCTCTCACACACACATGAATGAAACAACACAACCATGTGTTGACAAACTTCAATAAGAGACGGTCTCTCTCCAGAATGACATTCATGTCCAGCAAACAGCTTATGAAATTCCCAATTTACCGTCTGCTTTTGAAGTCTGCAAAACCCAACGAGCTGCAATTTGCCATACCGACAAGACTGATCAAATCAAACCTTTGCCATTTCCAGGCTTCTGTCTGTTTTTTTTTGCAGCTGTTTTTCTTCAACCTATATTAAATTATACCAGTTTGAAATCAAAACTTAGTCCAGCCTTTTGTCTTCATCACGACAGATCCAGAGTTTCCTTTGACAGAACTGTGATCGCTGGTCAGGTGCATTTGCACTTGAGGCTTTATTTAGTCGGTGTAGGCTTCAGTAGATAGAGGTTCCTGGGACTTGCTGGAGGTAAGGTGATGTTCAGGTGCAACCTGCAGGTGCTGGTTCTCCTCTTTGCACCTCAGTGTGATGTTCACAGCATGGATCTAAAAGGCTTCTTTCCAGGCCAGAAAAAAAGTACATAAAACAATTTGCCCACCTGCTATTGCCTCTTTTGATAGACCCAACAGAGTGGACGGCAAAAGGAATTGAGGAAAGTTTACCGAGAGAATCTTTCAGCCGAAAATGACATGACAGCTTCCCTGCTAACATCTGTAAGCGCCGTTGTGGCCATCTGTAAAAGTGACTGTGACTGCAGAGGCGAAAGGTCTTCAAGAAATCACACTTCATTCAAATCAAAACCGAGAGCAGATGACTGTTGGCCATCTGGTTTAAAGTCATCTCAAAAATGGCTGAAAGAAATTCTACATGTGATTTTAATGATGATAAATGACAGGCAGAGCGATCCAATCCTTAGCGTGTTCCTTCTTATTATCTACAAATTTACAAAAGAGTGTCCCCAAAATGGAGACTTTTAGCCACAAACATCTCTAAATGACATTGCGCGAAATACAAAACCAAATGCCATTTATTTGAAAAAATTTAAGTTTCTTTCATCTAAACTTTTAGAGGAACATTATCAATGACCTCAAAGCTAACAGAAATGGACTAAAAGCCACAATTGTATGATTTTGTCCATTAAAGCCAGGGTAAAAAAAAAATACATCAGCCTTGAACAATCTAACTGATGCGCAATCACCAAATAAATGCTTTCAGATTTATTATAAAAACAGGAGCACGATACACAGCAGATCCCGAAAGTCTTGAATTGAACTGTTCAAGGCGGAAAACTGTTCTATTTCCGTTTCTGACGGCTCGAGCACAGCACACTCTCTGAGAAGTTGCTGTTCAGAAGTAATCTCCTTTAAAACACTACAACGGAAACATCACACCTAAATAACATCTAAGTAAAGTAGATGGCCTGAAATTCTCTCACACTGAGCCCTGAGACGTCCCTCAACATCAACTACTCAACTAGTCGTCCATCCACTCCATATCCCTCTCTATTTCCTTCACTCTTTCCCCCGCAGTACTTCATGCCAGTGAGACAAGGCAACACACTGGGCGTGTAGGCAGGTAACTCATTACACAGAATGGCTCGGCAGCTCATTAGTCATCGACACAGACCGAGCAAGAAAGACATGGCGAGTGAAAGTGAGAAAGGGGAGAGAGAGAATTGGCTTGTTCTTCCAGTGGCTGCGGGCCTGGTGATCTCTCCTCCCAGTACGAGCTCCTTATGTAAGAACTGAGGAAGACAGACAGCTGGGACTCACACACACACACACACACACACACACACACACACACACACACACACACAATCATAGCCCTGCTCCTGCCACCTACAGCTCAGCTGTGCAGTGCGAGTCGGGAATGGGGATTGTCGGCCCCATGCCAGGATCTTTCCTCCACACTAACTCTGACATTTCCCCTACAGGGGCCGTGGGCCGCAGCCTGGAGATATGAATCAAAGAAAGCGAAAATGGGGCCAGGCGTCAGATAGGAGGCTCTAACGACGGAGAGAAACTTACAACATTGTTGGATAAAGTGAGCGAGGAGGTATCTGTCACCATCCGCGTCTACCGGCCACAGCAGCACGCTGTGTTGATGGGAATGATTCACAGGCTTTTAAGAAAGAGTTCAAATTCAGAGTCCTAAAATTAGGAGTCTGTCACCCTCTTTACCCTCATGTCAATTAAAACCTGTAGGATTGTTGGTCTTATATTAAGCACAAAAGGAGATATTTAGAAGAATACAGAGGACGCTGATCTCATCTGTCGAGTTACAAAAAATATTTTGAATGTTTGTCAACTGAATGATTGACACCAGGGTCAGTCCTATTCCTCACAGTCTTGTTTCCAATAATATGAAGAGAGAAATACTTAATTTTATTTTGTTCAAAGAAATGAACTGTTCTATTATGCATGGATGCATACATTGAACAAATGTAACATTAAAGAAATTGCAAATGCTAAAACAATTAAATTTCGAATGAATGCCGTGTAATAAATGCTTAATACAAATTGTAACCGTTGCAACTGTTTTGAACATTGGTAACCGTTTTAAAAACATTTTAAAGTGATTTCCAATAGATCATGTGACACTGAACCCTGGAGTAATGGCTGCTTGAAATTCAGAATTGCCATCACAGGAATAAATTACATTTAAAAAAAAAACAGTCATGTTTTATTAATCTAGCCTATAGCTCTTACTCCAACTTCATGTAATGTGCGACTCTGACATATTTCACAGAAACAAAAATCAAAAGAAAACAAGACTGAAATTCAGTAAATCAAAGCTTATGTTTTATAATCAAAACATTCATTAATATCATAGGTGGTTTAATGTGTGTTAATGAAGCCCTTAATCCACGTTTGGCTAGAAATGTTAAATTTTTCCAAATTAAGGTGCCAGCTCAGAAAATTCTTCATTATCTTTATTACATAGTTACAGTTTTAAGTCCCAAATACCACACAAACAAAGTGTGAACAAAATCAGTGCAGCACTTTACATTGTTTACATTTGTTTTAACATGGACAGACCCGATTTTATTCCCATGTGTGTGCTGTGAAATATGACAGAAGCAGCCAAGATATTTTCCTAAATACATCCTCTTGAATTCTATGAAATAAACAGGAGAGACATGAGACAAACTTTCATTTTTGGGTAAACTATATTCAATTACGACAATGAACTCAGATGAACTCAGCGAGAGTCGTTCTCTAAAGCTTGGAGTCATGCATCGCCCGTATAGAAAAACATCAGGCGTATTATCTTCATACTCAAGAGTAGCGCAAACACATTTGCATAAATGTTGAAAGCTACAGACGGATGAAAATCACCTCGCTCAATAGGACTGCGCTAAAAGGCTACAGTTGCGACTATATGCCAGCATTTTTATGAAACATTATGAGCGACGATCGATACAATAAAAAGCCTAGACCTTTAAACAGGAAACTCAATGAAAAGCCTGTTGCTATTCTGAGATGTCTTTGCTGTGAAGGCGGCATTATCAAGAACATAACACTTAGTGACAGACAGCACAGGAGGAGGTTTCTCCACACTCCTTATGAGCCTCAAACATGACTAAAACTGCAGGAGTCTTGGCCCAGTGCTGCGTACATGTTCAATGGGGTTCACATGAGATCCTTTCACGCTTTCCGAATTGGCTGCCGGTGTATCAAAGTCAGACTGACGTATGCTCTGCTCTCGTGGTTTGTCACACTGTCTCTTAACAAGCCTGAACTCAAAGCTGAACACCAGAAAAGATGTTCTTCTAAATGAGTTAAACAGCAGCTCGCTACTATAGCTGCTGTTTAACTCAGTGATTTTTTTTATTTAACACCATATGCTGTTAGCATGACTATATTTAGCTGTGGGCATCGTGTTTTTTTTCATCGGGGTGGAGGTAGTTTACCCTTAGTAGTGTCTACCTGGAGATAAGTAAATGTCAAACAACCAAACAAAAGAAGTTTGAGGACGTGTCACCACATTGCAACTGTTATCTTAAAGTCAGTGCTACTTACAAATTGCAGTCCATTACTGATTATAGATTAACATGATTAGTTACAAAATATAGGCTACTCATTTTAGGTCATGTATCCTGACAACTTTTTAGATTACTTTTTTTTTTTAAACATACCACATATACATATACAAAATATATACTATATATACATACATATACTAAGAAAAAATTAAACCACAGTTTATCCACTATAATTTAGAAAATGGTAATACAATATGACAAGAACACAAATTGATCACAAATTTTACTGGTAGTGTTTAAAGAATTTTGGGGTATATTATAGTAAACAAAAAATTATGTCAAATGTTTGGTTTGACTGTACATTCCATGAAATATTTCTTTTTCTATACGTCTGTCTTTGTGAATATAGTCAAAGCTGAACAACACTGAATAGAATTTTTTGAAAAAATGTTAAAAAAATGTTAAAAATAGAAATAGAATTAAAAAAGAATTAAGGATAAATAATTTGTAAATAATATGTAACCATGTTATTCGTAAAAAGTAACTGCACTCTAATATAAAATATATAATATAAAATAAATATTATCACGTAACATATAGATTTTTATTGATGTTTATAGCTCTGAACAGAATCTTCCTTGGTTGTGAGGAATATTAACCATCAGAGTGTGCTTGGATCTGCCCCTGGAATTGCCTTCTGAGTACCTTTGAAATATGATTTTAATACATAATTCTAGCTATACTATTTGAGATGGATAGTATGCAAAATGGGAGAGTAGCTGAATACCGTTAGTGTCAGTAGGGGCTTTTGCACTGGAGGAAACTTTTCATAGTTTCTAGAACTAATGGCAGAAGTTCCTGGTTGGAATTGGGAACTAATTTAATTCTAGCAAAGCCTTTTGGAGGAACTAAATTAGCTCCTAATTCAGAGCAGGCTCTAACCCAACCCAACTATTAGCAATTGTACTGTATGTTGATATAGGCCTGTACGATTAATAGAAATAAAACCAAAAATCATGAATTGGCTTGGTGTGATTTTTACTTAAATTGAAAGCACTGCCTGTGAGTTTGAGTCACTTCTGATGTGCATTTGAAACAATATGCTCATTGCCTTCATGGTTAACAGGTTTAAATCTTTCTTTAATCCATATTAGAGACATTTTGTCCGTATTAGGGAGTTGCAAGATGACCAAGTGGTTACTTTTAATGTGAGCAGTGCTTGCATGGTTACATTACTGACAATGGAAACCATTTTTTTGCGCACAAATATTTGCCTAAATATGTACCCAAGCATAAGTACACCTTTAGTTCCAACATAAACACGCCACCCATATTTCCATTCCACAAGAAGTCTGTAGCTGCGAGTGTACCAGAGACATATGTGATAAATTATAGCATGAAGTGTGTGGGAACCCACCACTAAGAAGGTATACGCACCTTTACCCTGCGTAGGTGTTTTCAGAAGCATTCGAGGAAATGCAAGTACACTGTGTGAGAAAACCTATAAAATTTAGTGTGTGTCAGATGTGGATATATAACGTGGAAATGGGTGTGTGTAAATCAACTGCAGCTTTTGCTGTAATACACAGCAGCTTGCTCTCATTAGAGCTTAAAACCTCATCTTGTTTAATCAGCTTATATTCTCGCTAGATTTATACAACCTCTTTTCTGCACTGACATGGAGCTCAGTCTATCACAGATCACAACAGTCACATCCTGTGCAGTCTCCAATCTCCAGGGCTCTTCTTAGTCCCATGAAGATTCCAGTACACAACATTGTTTCTAATCAATTCTAGTCTCTGTCTGATGTTTTATCTCAAACTTGGGAGCTGTGCCTATAACTGTCTGCAGCGTCATGCAACGACTAATCCTTTCCCATGACACTGGGTCAGACCAGCATGACCCTGAACAAACTATAATCTGGGGTCACAACATACACATGAAACAATTGGCACTGTTTACCTGGTATTAACATTTGTTTAGGTCGATACGATCCAGAGCATTACCAAGATCAGACCATTTTGAAACAATATATATGTATATGTATTAGAACTGTCAAAACAATTAAATAAAAAATAAAAAAAAAACAAAAAAAAAAAACACATCCATAAAAGTTGTTTACATAATGTATGCGTGTTCACGGTGTAAATTTATTTTAATTATAGTTGTATTATATAATTTAATTATTAATTCTTACAGTAAATTCTGTATATACAAATAAAAACATGCATGTACCCATTTAAGAAAAATATGTTGTTTATATATGTAATAAATTTAATATAATATAACATTATGATATATAAATACAATGATACAATAAATATGCAAATGTATTAATACAATAGTATTTATGCTGAGCTCCTAAATTTGATAAAAATGAATTAAAATCCTTATTAATCACTGGGAAAAAAACATATACATATACATATATACATATATATATTATATATATAAAATAATAAATAACTTTTTCTTTTTAATCACCAGATCAGCCACCAGATCAGTTGTTTTGTTTCACAATATTAACGCATTTGACTTTACTTTCAATTAAATAAATGCAGTCTTGGCAGCTTTTAAAGGCATAGAAACCTCTAAAAACAAAATTGCTTTAGCTAAAATACTAAAAACAAAAAAAAAAAAAAGTTCCAAATGACACAACTCATGTTACTACAAAGTGTAAACAGCAAATGTTTTCATTCAGTCACTTGTGATCAGATCACCTGAGACTGATTATAACACCAGATGTAAACAGGTGTGTGTAATCTGTGGCCTCCTGCTCAGGTTTCATCACATCGTTCAGCAGAGCACAGTCTAATGAAGAGCATTTCTTTCCAGCAACTGCTTTATGCTTTATAACAGCTGGAGCCCTAAACACCAACGAGGAATAAATGTCCTATGCAAGCCAAGCTAAAGGCCCTCAGAGAAACTGCAGATCGAAGAAATCCTGCTGGCAGCGATCCAAAGATGTGGCTGCGAGAACGAGGGGAGAACATGCAGAAGAGGGATGGAAAGCTGTGGCTGATGTCAGGAGGAGACGGGGGCTTTTGCAAAGTTAATTAACGGACATTAATTGCTCTCATTAAACACTGACTGGTTTCATTGGGTTTCCGAGTGTCTGGACATTTGTGATGCTAAGCCCTGCTAGGATGAGAAAGAGGCAGCTCTTTAGCTGAGAGCACTTCGGGCATCAGATAAGGAGGGTAGAGTACACATTACACGACAGACACACACTCAAAGCACTTCTCAAACACTTAAGTGGACACGGAGACCGCGAGAGTGGGGTCACACCGTGATATTGTGCTGTAGTTAATCAGGAAATAAATTGATGGTAACACCATGGTAATTATTAATATATGACAGAGTATTATGTAAATACAATAAGGAGAAGAATATACCAAATAAAAAAGTGGGAAGACAGAAAAAAAAGGAGATATGGCAAGTTTTTTTTTGGCAGTTTAGTTTTTTTTTTATGAAAATGTCTTTTCAGTGTAGTCAATATTTTATCATGTCATATTTATAAAATTATTATTTTAGTCATATTCATTTATTTTATTGTTCACTTCAACTGTGTTTTTCGTCATTTTTAAATTTAAATGTAGTTAATATTTGATCATGTCTAATCTTACTTTAAATCTCATACAACAAAATTGCATGTCAAAAATTTGTAGATTCATGCATTAATGTAAATGTAGATTAGCATTCAATAGTTTGGGGGTCCATAAGGCATTTCTCAAATAATGGTTTGTTTTTGTTTACGTTAACAGAAAAGTCAGTAAAGAGTTAGAATGTTCCAAAATCTTGTCTTCCTAATTTTGTCTGCTAAACAGTTATTTCAAATTGTAATAATATTTCAGAATATTCCAGATTTTTTCATGTAATTTAAAACTCCTATCAACCCCAAACTTTGGTAGCGAATCAACACGGAAAAAATACTTTGTTAACAGTATGTTTTAATTAATCTGGCCTTCATCATCTTTTACAGAAATGTACTTGTCACTGGACTTGTAACTAGAACAACAGCAAAAAGTAAATAAGTTAGAGGAAGAGGAAGTTGATGAACACAGGATGTAATTGCAAAAGTGCTGACAGCAGAACTACATCAAACAGAGGGATTTGTGTTAACCAGGAGAGTCATCAAACAGCGAGACTTTCACACGACCCGATCAAAATATCCAAAGCCGTTCGCTTCAACTCACTGACTCGATGCTCACCTCCAAATCGAACCGGCGGCCCTGAGTGAGAAGGAACCATTACAGTCCCATAATGTTTTTGTAATACAGATGAATCCTCTGGGAATGTGACACTCTGAGTGCGGTTCCCGAGGCTAAACATATCCCTCAATGGAAACGCTCACCCATCTCTCCTCAGCCGAGAATGTCCCTCATTAGTATTGAGCAGACATCCGGAATAGGACTCTGCTTATTCGGAGGAAAGTGGGAACATACTTTAAAGAAACAGGTGGAACATTCATCCCAGGAGACGGTGGAAGAGAAATGTAATGTTTAGTATAAAAGGAGGCAAGGCTCTTAATGGAACAGCTGAGCCAAAACAGACATTTCTGTCATTATTTACGAATTGTCGTGCCGACATTCTTTCTCTGGCACAGAAAAGTCTGTTTACTCTGCTCCACGCAATTACCATTAATGTGAACTCTTTTCAGGCTTTAATGAGGACAAAAAAGGACCCTAAGTATCGTGATGACTCATTTTCTATGTAGCTTTGCGTGAGAAACAGATCAAATCTACATCATCGTTTGCTTAACATCTCGACGCCCATCTTGACTTTGCTTAACAGATGTAGAAATGTTCAATTTATGAACAAAACATTTGTTGGAGTCAAATATTTTCAAGAAAACAGTGGATCTGGTTTACAAAAAGCTCTATTTGTAAACCTCTATCACATTTGTGAGAGTCAAATGATTCAAACTATTAATTGTAAATGTATGGACAGGAAAGACAAATATACACGATCTTAAACATAACAGTATTACTTTTTGCATTTCATTTGTGTTACTAATCATCTTTTGTTTTCACAACATATTTTTTATTATTAGACGGAGCTATTAGCGTTCATTAGCATTAGCATTAAACCCAACTGAAGTGGGAGGTGTGGCCAGACTCTTTTTTTATTTATAAATTTTTTAACCTACGCCGGAACAAAATCTGCACTTTGGCATGCTGCTTGCTCTGCGCAAAATTGTAACAAGACGTAATTGAAAAGAATAATGGTTTTGTCCACTTCATGTCGTTAACTAGCGAGACCATGATAGCTAGCTTGTGTCTGCAATTGTGTCTAATTTTCTGCTGAGCCCCAGATACGGCCACGGCGGGGAATGATGATAAGCATAGAGTTTTTTAATGAGCACAGGGGTCTTCTGCAGGCTCAAACGCTCTTCCTGTTTAAGCAAGGTCCTGAGGAACGCTGCGTGAGTTTATGCGGTACCTACCTTTCAATGATGTCAGCGATCACACAGGCAAACATCTGCAGACCCTCGGGCAACTGCAAGGCCACTGCAGGTCAAAAACAGAGAGTCCAGTCAGTGCAGTATAATACAATATAAATGACAGTTGCTCTGGCCTCCTATATATTAGTCTGGCCATGCAGGCAGTCTGATGTGCAAAATATAAACTAGGGATGTGCCAATATGAAAGATATGGCAAATACCTATAAAACCAAACAAACAAACCCAAAGAAAACCAAATCTCAAGGTGCTAAATAATAATGTTTTTAAAATCTTTATGCCACAAACATTTATCCATTGTAGGTCTATAATAATAATAATAATAATAATAATAAAAACATTGTACTCAGAATTTAACAACCAACCAAAAAGTCTGTGTGGATAAAATAAATGAATACAAATTGTTAAAATAAATAATTAATTATCAGTTAAATTTTTTTATTTTAAATTAATTCATAATAAATACATGAAATAGAAAGCATTTAATTTACTAAAAATAAATAAACAACTAAACAATAAAATTTGTAATTGTGTGTTAACTAAACGTAACTAAATGACGCTAGGGTTCTCAGAAGCAACTGATTTGATTTATTCTATCAATGCATGCATCCCTATTACAAACGGCTGTCTTTCAGATTTTTCTTTCTGTTCAGTTTAATAAGGAAAGGATGTTTGTGTGTCTGTGAACTTTTGAGTCTGGCAGATGTTTTCCTTTAAACAATAGGCAAGTTTGTGCGCTCATCAAATGAGTATGAGGCTTTAACCAATTAAAATAACTGTCAGGATAAAAACCCACAACTGTACCTTCTGTTAAGCATAAATAACGGTTTGATGTGTACTGAGAGACATTACTGAAACAGATCAGAACTAATTATTTATGAAACCCACAGCACAAAAGTTTAGAAGGGGTTGCCAACTCTCACACATTTGGTGTGAGACGTGCTATTGGCCTCTGTCTCGCATATTCACAAAAGTCATGCCTCATTATGAGACACCAGCTACAATAACGAAATGCAGCCAAAAAAAAAACGGAAAAATTAATTGGTTCAAAGGCAAAGAGCACTGGCTATTTCTATCTGGCACACCGTTGAGGTTGAACACAAATCCAAAAATGTCCATCGTTTCTGTGGAAAAACAACATCCTGCAATATTGCAGCAGTGAAGCATAAGGAAATTCTGGAACATCTGCATTGTTACTTTGTCATTCTCCACACTGACTATTGCTCTTCTTTTAATCAGCATTTTAATTAATTACTTTTGCATCCACCGTCGGCCTTACAGTCACAACTCATATGTTAAAGAAAGGAAGAAAAGTAAGTCTTAACTGATTTTAAGCTGTAACAAAAATATGTAACAAAAATAACATGCATGACAAATTGTCATGACATATAATAACAATAAGTGTCCTTTATTGAATTATTTATTCATTTATTTGTATTACAATACCAGCCAAATATAATTATACAATGATAATACAATATAATATAATATAATATAGACTATTAAAATAGAACAGAAGATTCTATTAGTATGCCATTTCTCTTTGCCACATGATCTTTCAGAAATAACTTAATTACTAAAGGTGATTAATAAAATGTTATTGCTAAATAAAAGTAATATTTTTTTAAATGCCACTGACCAGAAAACTAAACAAATATAATATAATATAATATAATATAATATAAATAATTCTGTGCATGTACTGAAATACGTTCTGGAATAATATGCACACATTTATATGCACACCAGACTTATTGCATATAAATTAACTTAAGCAGCTGGCGAAATTGGCATGAAGCATAAACGCAAAGTTGGCACAGTTTCAGACATGCTAACCATTTTAACAGCTGCAATAACTTCCTAGTCACGCTAAATTTACAGCATATCTAAAACAGTGACAAAGATGCACTTTCTATTTCTCGAGAGCTCAAACACAGCGCAAAACAAAAAGTCGTTTTTGAGGGTGGAAATGCATGTGCAGTTAAATGCAGTGAAGGAGGAGTGCATTAAATCAGTGTGAAATTAATGTGCATGGAACAACAGAGAGATGATAATAGAACATGGACATGATATGAAAGCGTGGTATACCACGGATGTTGGATCCGTCACAATGTCTTAATCCAAGTATCAGTATCAATGCATTATGCCTTATTGAGGCCACTGACCTTTCGACACAGCCATACAAACCATATCTCCACTGTTAAATTCAATTAAATGATAATAAGAGACTACATATTACAAAAACATGCAAAGAAGTTAACCTCAATGTATTAACAGTAATGGAAATATTAATGTTACTTTACAAAAACACAGGCTGACTCCATATGATCGTTTCTACAGATTTTTATATTTTCTTGCATCAATATCTTTACTGAATTAACTGGACATTACTTAGATCAGCCTATTCTAATTTAAATAATAACATATTGACAGACAGTTTGTATATCATTTCAGATAACTTCACTTCATCTGTAAGCTACTAAGAAGCTATTATTTTCCACAGATGCAATATTAACCCGTTAGCTGATATGAGATCATGCTTTTTGTGATGTGCTTGATTTTAAATAATCCAAACTCTTTAAATGATGTGGTTGATGAACTTAATAACATTAGCCATGTTTAAAGACTGTGATTTTTTTTTTTTCTTTTTCGGTCCTCATTGTACGCCGGCATCATGCTTAGATATGCTGCACTGTTGTCTTGGAAACAGACTCATGACCTAAAATTGGATCAGTTACATGTACTATACAGCCTAACAAGTGAACAATAAAAAAGGAACAGTGAAATTTCCAATTATCACCATTCTACATCAGATCATAATGATTTCATACAAGTGTGACCTATCCAGAAGCCTTTTCTTCAGTCAATAAAATAGTTTGAAAAAGGATGCAGCAACATCTCATCTCATCTACAGTCAATTTTTTTTTATTTATCAACTGATGCTATCAACTTTTCACCGTTCCACTAATTATACAATATTTGAAATCAAGCCAATATTTGAATATTTTCTGCATTTTTTCATTACAAATGCCACATTTCCGGCCTCTCCTCATTAGTGAAATACATGTGGCCTACAGTCTGCCGTATGAATTATTAAAATATGCTGGATCACAGCAGAAAAATCAATTACAACCATAATCATTCCATCAAAACATGGCATTCCCTCCATGGTGAGAGAATTTCTGGCCAGTTTCTGACATCTGGATAGTGATGTTCTTACGTTTTGAAAACATTTCATTTTCTGTGAAGTACTGAACACTGTTGCAAGTTCTGTTTACTTAAATATATAAACAAAGTAATGTTTTAATTGTGGTTAACTACATATAACAGGCAGCGCTGCTTGATTTGTGAAAATTACTGTGCAGTCTTGTGAGAATCGGTTAACTGAAGTCATCTTTGTGCCATAACGAGCACTGTTTTGCACTGCATGTCATCATTTTCCAGACGTTTACATATTTATAGCGGACATGGAGTTAAATGAAAATACAGCTTTTGGCCATTATTGCAATTTAAAAACATGATACTTTTTTTGTTTTGTGTAAAGTTTTTTTTTTTTTTTTTTTACATGAGTATATTTTTAATATAAAGTTTTTGTACATTTTAAAATGCACTGAAAAATTACAAACAAGAAAATGACATAATATTACATGAATCATATAGCACAGCCTTGTATACAAATTATATAATAAGAAAATTATAATCATTTATGCTATTACCATTTTTTGTGTTTTGATTGAGAGGCCAATACAACAAAATGTAAAGGGCAAGCCTGAACACGTTAAAAACATTTTAAGTCACTATGTATTATTTGAAAGTTTTTGTAATAAATATATATTAAAATGCACTGAACAATCAGGAAAAAAACTAAAACAAAATAACGTAACATAATATTACAATTCTGACACATAAAACACAAATTTATATTTTATGTCATTATCATTTTATTTATTTATTTATTTTTTTATTGTTACCCAGGACCACAAAATCATTCTTAAATAGCACAGGTACAGTAGTGTGAAAAATTGTTCCTGATTTTGTATTTTTTTGCATGTTTGTCACACTTTGTTTCAGATTAAACAAATTAATTAATGAAATATTAATCAAAGATAACAAAAATGGAAAACAAAATCCAAACCCACATGGCCCTGTGTGAAAAAGGGATTTTGTTTTCCCTTCGTAATAAAAACCCTCATTTAAAAACTGCATGTTGTGTTTACTTGTGTTATCTTTGATTAATATTTAAATATGTTTGATGATCTGAAACATTAAAGTATGACAAACATGCAAAAAAAATAAAAATCAGGAAGGGCGCCAACATTTTTTTCCCACCACTGTATATTTGTAGCAATAGCCAACAATATGTTGTTTGGGTCAAAATATTAATTTATTTTTTTTTAAATGCCAAAACCATTAGGATATTAAGCAAAGTTAATGTTCTTTGAAGGTATTCTGTCATTTTTCTGACATAAATATATCAAAATGTAATTTCTGATTAGTAATATGCTTTGCTAACAACTTAATTTGGACAACTTAAAAGCATCCACAGATCCAGATATTCATATTTGTATACTACATTGTCGTATCCTAACAAACCACACATCAATGGAAAGCTTATTTATTCAGCTTTCGGGTGATTTACAAATCCCAGTTTTACGGTCCAGGGTTACAATTGTATACTGGTCGAGATGCCAGTAATAGAAAATTTACAGGGCAAGCCTAAACGTGTCTAAACAACAACAAAATTACTTTTCTCCTCTTTGAACCTGCTTTTAAAGCATAAAGGCTACTTCACTGTGAGCTCGGGATGTGCCCTACTTAGAATTCACACCCTCTTTTAAGAAATGGTGAACTTACATAAATATGGCTCAGCTGCGAAGAAATGAGCAATAAATGAGATGGAGGGGGAAAAAAAAAAATAGAACGTAAGCTATTTGTTCTGAGAGCGGACAAGTTAAAGAGCGGCCAGGAAGAGTGATGGATGAAAGGTAGAAGGGGGAATACAGCTGGGCTGAGTAACACTCTGATGAAAGGTTAAAAGACTGGCCCCCTTCAGTCCGGACAGACACAGACAGGTCATTACCTGGGAAAGGGCGAGTTTATTAACAGTAAAAGGTTATTCAGCTCAGTACAGCCTTGCCTGACAAATCTCTCCATCCATCCATCCTCGACCAGCCACTGACGAGCTGTTTCTCGCTTAGGAGGCCCAGTGCCTGCCCAGAGCTAAGTGAGCACACATTTGTACGCCGCACATCCAGAAATGTCATTGAAGCTGAAGGAAATGCCAAAATGCCAGAACCCCCGACTGACTTGGAGTGGGCAAACACACACACACACACACAGATAAATGTGCTTAGTGTGTTCAGTTACACCTGTTACCACGCCACAAAGGCTGACAAACAAAATGTTAGCCTTCATCAAACTATCTGAATGACTGAAAGAGCACGGCTGCTACAATAAAAGCTAAACAGATGGGAAAAGGTACGTTATGATTGGGTAAATTATTATAAATGATGATTAGGCAACAAAGCATTTGAGTCGTTCTAAAACACATCGTGAGAATGGGGGTGGGGCTACTTATTCAACCAACCAATGACAGAAAGTGGGAGGGTTCTAGGAAATTTATTTTAAAACAGTCAGTATTGGTAGAGAAACAAATATTTTACCTGTAAAAAGTCATGGCTTATGTTCGAAATACAGTGCATCTACAAAAAAGTTTTTGTGGACGGTTCTAGGGGGAAGTTTAACAATGAACAAACATCACATCTTCACTTCTTTCTGTACTTCAATCAGTTTGTGTGTAAATATAAACAGACATCCCTGCACAAAGAGTTTGCATTATGATCGCATTTATATCGAGACACCGTGGACTAATTATTCAAACACAAGAATGAATTAATCTGGGAGGTAAGTCATCTCTACTATTGTCTGCATTCATCATCTGCGTCCTTAGGCCAGAAAAACTCACAAATAATCAGTCAGGCAACCGATGCATCCTCATTATGTGAAATGAACACAGAAACAGATATTTGTGCAGCTCTGATGAAGCCTACTGAGCCAGAGAGGAACAATAAGGTGACAGGAGAGACTGGAATGGACCAGGAGACGCTAGACCTGGGCAGAAGGGGTCGTAGCTCTGGGTTGTACAGCACTATGCTGTAGGGTTTTCACACCTAATTTTAATTATGATAATTATGAATTGTCATTTGAATCAGCTCTCAATTCAAGTTTGGGGAATTGAATCTTAAAAGATTCAAGTCAGTATGTAATTCAAATATACCTTTAAATCACCTAATGCGTCCAGCGTTTTAGGGCAATTTAAATGTATGTTACCAATATGAATTTACTCTGTGATCAGCAAAATAAATCAATTGGATTCTTCGCTTTACCTCGAGCAGGTAACAACGGATCTGGGCATGAGTTTGACTTTCCAGTTACATAACACACAAACAAGAATTCGTAATAATGAAACAATTTATTAAACAGTACCTACTATTTGACAAGACTACACTGAGAAGACTAAACATAAAACACACACACACACACACATGCATTCATACACACATTCACGGGTTGGAAGGGAAATGGATAATTGTCTGTCCAAAGTCTGTTAGCTAGTTCTGAGATCGCACTAAGAGCACCAACAAAGCAAAGTTAGGTTTAGGCTCGCTTATATGTGTCTGCGCCAATTCAGTAGAGACGGAAAGGTAGTTTTACCACTCGGCGTGTCTGGGGAAATCCGGCGTGCTGATTGGGCAGGCTCGTCCGTGGGATGGCGTGGTCGGGCTTTCCGGGCCGTTTGAATGAAGTCTCTCTAGCTTGGTGGTTCGCTTTGGATGAATCGGGTTGGTTATGGAAAGGGCAGTGAGTGTCCGTGGAGTGATGTGACGGAGCGGACGAGTCGAGGGTATCGGGTCGTTCTGGTTCGAGTCTTCTGACTTCTCCAAGTTCGAAGTTTCTCTGTTTCCTTGGCGATTCCTGCAGCGACCGAATTCCCTCCCGGTGGTTCCGAAGAGTTCTTCTCGACTCGACTCCGACTCCGATTCTTCTCGTTCTCAACTCAACTCAGAGAGCTCTGTTCCTGCGTTTTGAGGTGCAAATTTTGGGCCGTGCCCTGGGCAGTTGTCCAATCCGAGGTCGAAGAAGGCGTGTCCACGCCTGCTTTCGACTCGGTTTCGTGCATACTTTATCCCAGTTAGAATTGACATTCTGCACTTCTGTTCCCTATCAAAAGCTTATAAGTGGAATACACTGTTGTGCATTGCACAAACACATATATTCATTCATCACGATATTGGAAACATCGTAAGCTTCAATTTGATATCAAACATGCATTATCTAGCGCTTATGGAACGCTCTCTGTTAGAGGATTATTTAAAGAGTATATAGCGGTTCCTACATACATCCCAAAACATTTATTAAGCAGTTATTTACAGATGAACCTTTATTCGTTTGAAAGGAAGGCATTTAGATTGTTCGTTTAGTGGTTTTATGTGTGTCCTGGCAGTTCCTTTATTGTAGCGAAAAGGAAAAAGCGCGCTTTTAAGGAATGTATGTTGGGACAGAGCAACCCTCCCTGGGGGGGTTGAAAGTGTGAGGCTGTCCTGACCACGTTGATTCACCGCGGGAGTCTTATCACCTTTTGACTTGGTGGCTTGGTAGAACTGGTCCCAGATCAGTGCGCAGAACGAGTTATCGTGCTGTCGACCAGATGTTGCAGTTTCAATCATCCCAATCTTGACGTGGGTACTCTCGGATTGGTCGAGCTCACTGCAGCGACAGTCCCTTGAGAATGTTTGGTAGACGTTGCGGCGCTCTGCATCGCTCGGCTGACCATCTTGATTGCCTTTATGGTCCGGGGTGCGGAGGATGCGCGATTTTACGACCTGGTTCTAGAGCGATTCCCCCTTTTATGGTTCGTGTCTGTTCATCGAGGCCCCACATATCCCCCTTTTGCGCGATGAGGTTCCCGTTGCGAACGTCATCGGGCACTGGAACAATGGACAGAGAGAACAGACATCCACAAACAACATTTCCATCGCTAACTGAACTGTGGTGCAGAAATTTGGAATTTGGGCAGATCGGGTGAGAAACTTGATACGACATTTGCGCTCAATCTATGGACTTGGTGCGGGGAGTCAATCTTATTGTCAGGACCTGACGTGAGAGAATGGTTAAGGGTGTTCCTGTAAAAGGGCCTAGAGGGGAAAAAGGGAAACAGAGAGGGAAAGAGAAGGGAAAAGACAACACATAAGGGACACAAGGACATTGAGTGAGGTTAGGACAACAAACAATGGTCACATGTGTGGAGAAACTCCTTGTTACTAGAGTGTTGGTTCTAGCAGTGCGGTGAAGGAGCGTGTAGGTGTTGTGCTTGAAAACCTGGCTATGTGTTTCCCTAGTGGGTGAGGAATTACATCAGTGAGGTGCGATAGTCGGTCTGTGTCAGTGGGTTTGGTCTCCCCCTTTCCTTGTCTCTTGGAGCCCTGGTGCCTCTTTATCTGGTTCCGGTGTACCCATCGCAGGGCTGGCTCGCTGCGCCCCTGTCGAATCTTGATTCGGTAGGCAACAGGTGACAGTTTGTCTACGATTTCGTGGGGTCCCGTCCAGTGAGGTAGGAACTTCTTTGACAATCGATGAGGGGTGTTTGGCCGTGGCTGGGCGAAACTGTAGTACCACACTTTGTCTCCGACCTCAAGTTCCTGATATGAGGCCTTCCTGTCATAGTAAGCCTTACGACCTTCCGCGCTGCTTTGGAGTTGTTGCTGTGCAAAGGCGAAAGTCGTTCTCAGGTGCTGATGCAACTCTTCTAGGTACTGGTGCGTGGTGTAGGCAGTGACAAGGTTCATGTCACCGGGTTGGTCCAGCAGGTGTAAGGGTAGTGTCATGCGTCTCCCCGTCATCAGACCAGGCATCCTTTCACGTATTCCGCCACGTCGTGCTGCATGCCAGGCCAGTATACCACTCGTTTGAGTGTCTCATAGGTGGCCTTGGCGCCATGGTGTCCAGCGCATGGTGCATCGTGGGCGTATGTCAACATTATCCCCCTTTGGCTCTGAGGCACTACGAGCCGTGGCGTAGCGAGTGGCTCAGGGACATACGTGAGAACGCCGTCTTTGAGATGCAGCATGTGCTTGATGGAGTGCAGGTGGCGGAGGTCAGAGGAGGTGGCTAGGTCGAAGTCAGAAACGGGTGCGGTAGCTGGGTCAGAAATGTGTGCACTGATGGTTTGCAGTGCTGGATCCGACGCTTGAAGGGTACTGAGATCGTCAGCAGCAAACTGTGGCGAGATGGAGATACGGGAGGAGGTGGGGATCGCGAGCGCCAGTGGCGTGTAGGCGGCGGGTGATGGCTGCCACAGCTGGGTTGGGTGGGTGGGAATGGAGCGTCCAGGACTCTCCATGTAATGCACCTGCTTTAGCGAGGGCATCTGTTTGGTCGTTGAAGTCTTTGTCGTGGTTCTTGCTGCTTGAACTTGAAATTGCTTGTGACCTTGACATTGCCCTCGGCGGTCTGTAAGCGGGCAGTGGTGTCTGTGGCTTGGCACTGCAACTCCTGAACGTTTACTGACTGGAAGGGCAGAGGTTCACGGACTTGTGTCCACAACTTCAAGTGCTTAAAGTCTATTAGTGGCTTAAAGCGATTAAGCAGGTCCTTTCCGATTAGCAGTGGGTAAGTCTTTAGGGGTGAGATGTAGACTGGGTGGATGAGGTTCATCGGACCCACAGTTAGGTGAATCGGGGCCACCTGTGTCAGTTGTAGGCCCGTGGTGGGAGTATACTTGAAGGTTCAGCTCACATCTTTGAAGTTTGAGGGGGCCATTTAATGTCTTTGCTCCTTCCTGGATTTTTCCGAGGAGTTCTGCTGACATTAGTGTGATGTCAGCTCCTGTGTCCAGAAGGGCTTCGACCCTGATGTGGCGTTCGATGATGACGGAGAGGTAAAACTTTCTTGCTATACCTCTCTCAATGAGATCACCCAGGAGTTGAGGACTGGAGTTTGGGATGAGATGGGGAGGATATCAGGGCTAATCTGCAGTTCTTCGGACGAGTGGCAGCAGGCGACCAGGACAGCACTTTCAGGAACCAGAGTGGTTTCAGCGGCAGGTGTTTGTTGGATGATGCCGTGGTTTGAAGCATCATATGGTGAGTTAGGGGCTAACTCGATTGCTGGGGTTTCAGGTAGGATTTCTCGTCCATCTGAAGTTATGGTCATTATGGTTCTTTGAGTGTGCGGGGAGGAAGTGCTATTCTCTGTGTCTGGTTGGGTCGGGTGGTCGCTGCTGTCTCGTCCGGCTGCCAGTCAGGCTGAATCCGGCTTCTCTTTCTTTTCCCACTTCCAATCTTCCTTCATTTGCTGGAAAAACTCTCTCATCATGCTCTTCATCAGTTCTTGTGAGTAAAAAAACGGTGATGTCTTTTGCTCTTGTGTGGATTCAGTTTGAAAGTTCTTTCGTCGAGTCCTTGGGCTGGTTGCTCCAGGGTGTGTTTGTGCTCTACCCATGGAGGTTCCGTTGCCATCCCAGGAGCTCTTCCCCCTTTGGTTTCTAAAGGAGGTTGACTGATTCCACGATCTCTCCCACTGACCTTCCTGCGGTCTTGAACTGTCCCATGACTTTTCCCAGTGGCGTCCAGGCGAGCGCTGTCGTTCACGTGGTCCATCCCAGCGGCCGTTTCTCTGATTGGGTCTGGTACCTGCGTGGAAGTCTTGCTCTCGGTTGGACACGTTCCACTCTTTTCTTGACGGCTTGAAGCTGTCTTGATGTTGGGCACCCTCTAGAGGCAGTCCGTGACTTTGTGTGTTGAAGTCGAGGACTGTCGGAGCTTTAGTGCCTTTCTCTGCAGCCATCTTTTGTTTGCTGTAGGCTTTGTGTGCCAAGTCGCGCAGCTGCTGAATGGTCATTGTGCGCGAACATGCAAGCACGCCTAGATGGTGGCTTACCCCAGGATGTAGGTTCCTGAGGAAGAGAGTCTTAAAGTTCATGTCCTGTTCCATTTCGGGCTCGTTGCGAGTTCCGAAGTATGCTCTCCTGAGTCGGCTGTAGTAGGCTTGCGGAGACTCATGACGGCCTTGTCTGATCTCCAGGGCGGCTACTAGTCCTTGTTCTGACTCTGGGTCATCAAATTCATTGATGAGAGCCTCTCGGAGCAGGTGGTAATCAGCCTTTGTCTGGGCTGGTTGCCGGTCCAGGAAGCTGCGTACATCAGGGCTGGATGTTGCTCGCAGTAAATAGAGTCTATCTTTATCAGTGACGTGAGGTCTTACTTCCAGATGGAATTCGACGTCCTGTAGATAGGTTTGAACGTCTGGACTACTTGGCACACCTGGGGTGAACTTGACGATGTTCCTGGCGATCTTGTCGAGATCTTTTAGGTCCAGGCCGTGTGATGCTCTTTGGCTGGCTGGGTCCGTTTCTCTTGGCCTTCTCGCGAGGTATGTCTCTTCAGAGGAGCTGGTGAGTGTTTCAGCATCGCCTCTTTCCCCCTTTGTTCACTTGCCTGTACAAGCACGGGAGACCCGGTCCTACTTGGCAGGGGTGACGTTGGTGCCTCTCGTGTCCTCGGTGGCTCAGCGCGCAGGTCGTAGGCGTGTCTGAGTTCCTCCTTGACACCGTCGGATTCCTCTTTGACGTAGTCCAGCTGTTGTTCTAGGCGGCTGATCTGATTCCTTGACTCGTTCAAGTGAGCTTGAGGGCTTTGATTCTGCCGGCCTTGTCTCTAATGTCAGTCTTTGCCTTCTCCAGTAGCTGTTCTGCGTACTGGAGGTTGTTAACAGCATTGTCAAAGTCTCTTTTGGTTTGTTTCACCTCTTGTGTGGAAGCTGCTAGCAAGGCTTTGAGCGTGGTAATCTCCTCTGGGTCCTTTCTCTCCTCATCCAGCTTTTCCTGTAGTTCCTGAGCCTCCAGTTCCAGCTGTTTGATGCGTCGCTGTGCGCATGTCAGCTCCTGTTGGAGATCGGCGGCGTGCCTGTCACTCAGTTTGAGGGTAGCGATGAGGGTGTGACTTAGGAGCAGGTGATCTTTGCTAGCTCTTTGTGGTTGTAGCCTTGGCTTGGGTCCTGTTCCATTAGGCTCGTTAGGTTGTTATCCAGCTGTTCCTGGGTCTGACGCTTTAGTGTTTCCCATGGCCTTGGGTAGGAGGCTGCTGGTTGCAACACTTAGCCATGTTTCCAGGTCTTCCCAGTGACCAACGTTGTCTGCTGTGTGAGACATGTTTTGGTGCAAGCGAGGGGATTTGGAAAAGTGACTGACACAGACCTGGAAGAAAATAACAACCAAACAAGGCAGAACAGACAACAGCAAGGAAAGACAGAGGTGTAGATGTGTGGTGTCAGTTGATGCTAAATGTGAGGTGTCAGGTGGGCGTGGTTCTCTGTAACTGTGATCCTCTGGTGGGTGTGCTTCTAACTGGCGTTTCTGGGGAGACAATTAGTAAACACACACAGGACGACAGAGAACAGAAGACAACACAGAACAGAAGAAGGGATAGCTGGGCGTTTTGTTCTCCTGTAACAGGTGGTCCTTCCTTCTTCTCTTCTCGTTTTTTTTTTTGTTTTGGAGAAAGGGAGGAGCTACCTGTAAGAGACGTAAGAGAGGAGAGAGAGAGAGAGAGAGAGAGGGGGATTGACTCCGTGCACCAAGTAGATTGTTCCTGGGGTCGTGTTTACGATTCCTCGTCGATCAACTTTGGTTTCGGCTGGGTAGGATACACGCTGAGAAGGGAAGGTTCGTGAGCATGAACAATTTGAAACAATGTCGTCAAGTTTCACCCGATACTGATCAGAAATGTCTCAAATTAAATTCTTTGCTTTCCTGGTTCCCACAGGTGCGATCTCAGAAGCAGCAGCAGCAGTTAGATCAGAGGAAAGGAACAAGAAGGGAGAGAAGAGAGAGAAAGTTGCTTACACTGTAAACAAAGTTGACAAAGTGTGATACCGTTAAGCCTGATACCTAATGGTTGGTTTTACTATGTTGGTGTGATAAGTTAAGTTACTTGAGGGTTGAATAGGCCCTACTTACTTATGGGTGTAGCCAAATGGGTTTTAGCAAAGGGGTTTAGACCTAGGCTTTGGTGATGAGGGCGATTAACCTGTCGGAGTACAGCGGTGTGGCTCTCCGTCTGGGCGCCCCTGTGCTCCTGTAAGGTCAATCAGACTTCTGTCCGACCGTATTGCAGTGAGCCTCTCAAACAGCGTCGGCTTTTGACACAAAGGTGCGGGCCCACGGTGGAGGTGCGTCAACGGCTGGCTTGGACTGACAAGGCTGCGGGCAGAGCCCTGGGTACTGATCGGTTTCCCCGATTCAGCAGCTGACGGGGTGGTTTACCCGAGCCTCCGCCCAGGTCAGCTTGTGTTGACTCCTCCTCCGTTACACAATTGCTGATGCCTGCTGCGGGTTCACTCACAATGCTAGGACAGAGAGGCCTGGCTTGCCCCAGCTGGCACAAGGTCACGTTCAAACGGGGTCCTCACTCGCTGTGACACCTCCGAGACAACCGTCACTGCACCAACCTAGCACTAGGGAAGTGCTAGCTGCTAAGCCCTAAGCAAGGAGAGACCCTGTAAAGAGGATTGAGAGGGAGGCACTCAACTGTACACACCAAGCGTAACTGCAAATGACTTGAAATTTCTATTTGGTAGCGATAATTAATGATCAAACTTCCTGAGGAGTCAAGTCTGAATTAATCACTAAGTATCTTCTGCAATAGAATCCGGGTACTATGCCTGGAATAGTAAACGGAAGTTCAAGTCGATTATAATTGAAAATTTATGATATTGGTATTAAATTATAAAGCAATTATAATTAAATAAATCCACAAAATAGCAATTATGGAGGAGCCACCTAATTTGCTAAATCTGAAATTAAAATTCCAAACCAGGGATTATATTTAAGTGATGTGTTATCACGACTATAAAGGCAATTATAATTAACCAAATCACCAGCTGAAATTAAAATTTTCAATCAATAACGGCAGTTAATAATTGAAATTCAATGCAATTATCATCAAAGTATTGAAGCAATTATAATCAAATGGATCAGCAAATATTGTTGCAATTTATGAATATGAACCTAATGCATTTAGTAAATGACATTAAGGTTTCACATTAGCAATGCTAGAAAATTGGTAATATTTCCTGATCTCATTAAATTAATAAAAGCAGTTATACTTGTTGATGGCAATGTATCATTGAAATGCTAAGGGTAAGAAAAAACGTTTCTTGTTAATACCAACGGTTATGGCAGTTCAAACATTTGTCAACATTCTTCTCGGTAAGGGAAAGGTGAGGAAAAAGGGAATAAACGTGAAGGGGAAAGGAGGAGGAAGCCCACTATTGTGGTTCCGGCGTTCGATGGAACTCAACACGCCATAAACACACACGGCATTCAACTCAATGGACGACAGAGGTCTAAGCGCTATCCTGATGCTAACAGTTTGCATAGGTTTCAATGCCAACACATTAGATTCAGGTATCCTAGCCTCTGTTCACAAACTTCAAATATGGCGCGGAGGACTGCGCTTGCGCACTTTGAGGTTAACTTCGAAGCGGCGTCCTAGGACTTCCGCGTCGTTACTATGGATACGTGCAATTCGCTATTATACGAGTTCGCCCCACCGAAATGGCGGCGCATTTCGCAACGAGTAAACTCGATCAACCGTCTAGCACTGACAACTTCACTTGCTAAAAGTGAGGCACTTTTACATGCATATACTGCAATTAAACAATGGCGTCATCGGACGCGGCGGGTCTGCACAGTTTATTCACTTGATCAAGAATTTTCTTCTCCCATATACTTCGCGTTCTGACGCTCTCTGCGTTACGCTCGGTTTCACTTCTTCCAGTGACTAAATGGCCAAGGATTACTTAGTTAGCTACTTCTAAGCTCTTGCCAGGAGGAAATAGATTCATATGACAGTGGAACTCGCACTGTCACAGATTAACAAAGGCCTTATGGAAAATAAACAAGGAACACGCTTGCTTTTTCCCTCAACGCGCTCTAACGCGGATCTCTGTCTCTATGGACAAATATTATGATTACTGCAGTTTTCAAAATCTTCACAAATCACACGCACTTTCACGTGTTCGCATGTCAAAATAGAGGTGCGAAATAACAGCAATTTGTCTCTGTGTCTTAATCTATTCTTCCGGAAAAAATAGAAAAACCACGAAATCACGAATCACAAATTTATGAATTATGAACTGAAAATCAAATCTTGCCCGCATTCTCCACCATTATATGTAGGGTTTTCACACCTAATTTTAATTATGATAATTATGAATTGTCATTTGAATCAGCTCTCAATTCAAGTTTGGGGAATTGAATCTTAAAAGATTCAAGTCAGTATGTAATTCAAATATACCTTTAAATCACCTAATGCGTCCAGCGTTTTAGGGCAATTTAAATGTATGTTACCAATATGAATTTACTCTGTGATCAGCAAAATAAATCAATTGGATTCTTCGCTTTACCTCGAGCAGGTAACAACGGATCTGGGCATGAGTTTGACTTTCCAGTTACATAACACACAAACAAGAATTCGTAATAATGAAACAATTTATTAAACAGTACCTACTATTTGACAAGACTACACTGAGAAGACTAAACATAAACACACACACACACACACACATGCATTCATACACACATTCACGGGTTGGAAGGGAAATGGATAATTGTCTGTCCAAAGTCTGTTAGCTAGTTCTGAGATCGCACTAAGAGCACCAACAAAGCAAAGTTAGGTTTAGGCTCGCTTATATGTGTCTGCGCCAATTCAGTAGAGACGGAAAGGTAGTTTTACCACTCGGCGTGTCTGGGGAAATCCCGGCGTGCTGATTGGGCAGGCTCGTCCGTGGGATGACGTGGTCGGGCTTTCCGGCCGCGTTTGAATGAAGTCTCTCTAGCTTGGTGGTTCGCTTTGGATGAATCGGGTTGGTTATGGAAAGGGCAGTGAGTGTCCGTGGAGTGATGTGACGGAGCGGACCGGAGTCGAGGGTATCGGGTCGTTCTGGTTCGGAGTCTTCTGACTTCTCCAAGTTCCGAAGTTTCTCTGTTTCTTGGCGATTCCTGCAGCGACCGAATTCCTCCCGGTGGTTCCGAAGAGTTCTTCTCGACTCGACTCCGACTCCGATTCTTCTCGTTCTCAACTCAACTCAGAGAGCTCTGTTCCTGCGTTTTGAGGTGCAAATTTTGGGCCGTGCCCTGGGCAGTTGTCCAATCCCGAGGTCGAAGGGGCGTGTCCACGCCTGCTTTCGACTCGGTTTCGATGCATACTTTATCCCAGTTAGAATTGACATTCTGCACTTCTGTTCCCTATCAAAAGCTTATAAGTGGAATACACTGTTGTGCATTGCACAAACACATATATTCATTCATCACGATATTGGAAACATCGTAAGCTTCAATTTGATATCAAACATGCATTATCTAGCGCTTATGGAACGCTCTCTGTTAGAGGATTATTTAAAGAGTATATAGCGGTTCCTACATACATCCCAAAACATTTATTAAGCAGTTATTTACAGATGAACCTTTATTCGTTTGAAAGGAAGGCATTTAGATTGTTCGTTTAGTGGTTTTATGTGTGTCCTGGCAGTTCCTTTATTGTAGCGAAAAGGAAAAAGGCGCGCTTTTAAGGAATGTATGTTGGGACAGAGCAACCCTCCCTGGGGGGGTTGAAAGTGTGAGGCTGTCCTGACCACGTTGATTCACCGCGGGAGTCTTATCACCTTTTGACTTGGTGGCTTGGTAGAACTGGTCCCAGATCAGTGCGCAGAACGAGTTATCGTGCTGTCGACCAGATGTTGCAGTTTCAATCATCCCAATCTTGACGTGGGTACTCTCGGATTGGTCGAGCTCACTGCAGCGACAGTCCCTTGAGAATGTTTGGTAGACGTTGCGGCGCTCTGCATCGCTCGGCTGACCATCTTGATTGCCTTTATGGTCCGGGGTGCGGAGGATGCGCGATTTTACGACCTGGTTCTAGAGCGATTCCCCCTTTTATGGTTCGTGTCTGTTCATCGAGGCCCCACAATGCTATAGTTCATAATTGCAATTTTTTTTTTTTTTTTTTTTTTTTTTTAATTACAGTGTGTGTATATATGTATATATATATTACATTAACTACAGAAATTCATAAATGTTTTCCGGTATACTTAGCATGAAATAAATGTTTTTCAAATACACTTTTGTAAATTCATTTTTTTTCTGTTTGGTCCAAAACCCCAAAGAAAATTCAATGTTATCTAGCAGTTATCTATTGCTGAGCTGCTCCTTGGGGTGGCACATCTCACTGCTGCTGCTTTCTTTCTTTTTTTAGTGGAAAGAAACCTCTTGACCTTCTAAAAGCCATGTCACTGCCATATAGTTCAACTAAAGTTTATTTAATGGCAGATTAAAATGCACCTTGGCTTCTAACATTTATCCTCTGATATGAAGTTGCGTTTTTTCCTGCTACACTAAAAAAAGTACATATACAATGTACAAGGTCTTTAAGCAAAATAATGAGCTGTGCAACGTAATTTTTTATTTATATCAGTATCCTTTAACAGACTAATTATGATATTTGTAGACTCTCAGGATGTCGTTTATGTCCACCAATGCATCATGAATGAATCATATCGATTCATTCTTAAAAATTTACACACAACCAGGAAGCAAGCACCTCTCACCATAGACTGGAAATGTATCTCTGAAAAGTCTCTAGAGCAATGACTACATAATGTTCAACAAAACACTGTTATGCACTGTGTGTTTGCGTGTTTGTGTTGTGTGTACACACACACACACACGCATACACGTGTGGAAAAGGTGTGTGGAAAGCTCGTCTATATATCAGGCGTGACTCATTGGTCTCATTCTGTACACTAAAGTCAAGAGAACATTACAGCATAACACACTACATCTGTTACGCAAGCATCCTTATCATTAAGTTCTCCTTGTCATAACAGGAAATGAAAGTAGATGAAGTCTGTGCTGATGCCACAGTGCAAGAATATTTGATACTGATCTAATATGACACAGAATACACAGTGACCAGACACAGGTAATAAATACAGATGCAATTCAGCCTACAATAAATACATCAAATGGACTACATAAAAATTAAATAGACAAGGCCATGCAGCTCTAAACAATAAAGGTTTTTCAAATCAATTTCTGGATTGTCTTCCCAGAAAATGATTGTGTAGTGCAAATCATTACTTCATAATGTGGCCAATGCATCACACTAAATCAAATGTTTACATTAGGAACACGTAATGAAGAGAAATGTGTGCTAAATGAAATATTTTTAGAAGAAA
This sequence comes from Puntigrus tetrazona, assembly GCF_018831695.1. NCBI lineage: Eukaryota > Metazoa > Chordata > Actinopteri > Cypriniformes > Cyprinidae > Puntigrus > Puntigrus tetrazona. Next base: position 14,316,643 of record NC_056713.1, read on the forward strand.
TATATTTTAATAAATATTTATTTAGATAAGCATGCGTGTATGTGTGTGTATTTATTTATTTATTAGGGGTGTGCGATATTGACAGAAAAATAATCTCAATATTTTCTGTGATTTTAGAGACAACAACAATATTTTGCTAAGTGTTATCGTGCTGGTATCTTAAAGGGGTCATATGATAGGGTTTCAAATTTTCCTTTCTCTTTGGAGTGTTACAAGCTGTTAGTGCATGGATAACGTTGCACAGATTACAGTTTCATATCCAGAGAGATATTCTTTATAAAAGTTATTACAGCCTAAAACGGCTTGTTTAAACACTCTCCCTAAGTCACCAAACACTTTTCTACATCACAGAATGGGTTTATTTTTATAACACTGCCCAAATGTGTAAGCACATAAAAAAAGTGGATCTATCATTCTCACTGTAGTGTTGCGGCCTGTTGCCGGAGATGGAGGAATGCCGTGGACTTCTGAAGTTTGAGATATTCTTCATATTCTGTGTACTGGTCCATTGACACTGATAGACATTAATTTTTTTTTCGAAAAAGCTTTAACTGACATTTTTATGGCCATTTTTATCTTTATAAAGCCTTTTTTTCTAAAAGTGTCCATTGTTTTTTTTATACTGATATTTGATATATTAATATAAGATACTCTGAATGTGAAATTAAAACCACCAGTAGATGGACGTAAGTCAATGTAAAGAAGTGAGTCATTGTGACTGAACTGAATCATTTAAACAGTTGATTCATTCAGAAACTGTCATTTATCTCATAATGTTATTATTACATCAGTTCAATAAAAAATTCCATCACATGTGTAATCATGGTCATTTTAAAAGAAAACTGGCCCTCTTTGTATGAAATTGATTAAATAGGCTATAAGAAATAATGGATTTCTTATAGCCTAGTGGAATTTGTCTTTAATTTAAAAGCATTTCATTAGACTGAATCATGCAGTAAAAGAACACTCTAAATATGCACAATGTGTAATATATATATATATATATATATATATATATATATATATATATATGCGCTTTTCAATATTTAAGAAAAATAATGATGAAAAACATGAAAGTGTGGAAAATGATAGAAATAAAAAACGAGAGTGAATCTGGCCAAAATGATCTTTGCTCACTCAGTCCAGAAATAGAGGGGGCTTTTAAAATGAAAACCCTCTACAACAAAGAGCCCAGCAGACTGTAGCATTCTGTCCAATCCCCATGAAAGTACTCAGCACAAGCCACCTGCTAACACATTGAGCACATCAAACACTTGTCTGTTGTCATTCACATCAATAGAGGTTTGAAACGGGGCATTTTTGCGGCTACGCTGCATTATTAGGACTTTTTGTGATTAAAAATTGGACATCGCTGTAGGTCTGAACTCTACAGACCCCAGCTTCCTTATGGTGAACATGTATCTAAATACATTGAAAGCAACCTCTCTCCTTGTTCTCCTTCATCTTACTGTGTAATGACCCATCCTGGAGGCTCTTTGACATCTGCACTAGAATGATGGAGGACAGGCCCTTGGGACGAATTGCCATCAGACAGTGACGCATAACCAAAGTAAGAGGATAGGTCAGGTGAAATTTAAAGAGACAAATCGCAATTCATAGCCCAAAAAGGTCACGTAACAATGGCGTTTCTTAAAACCAGACTTTGGGTGTTCATACGACTGCACTACTGGACTATTTTGACTCAGCTGTTCTGACATGTTAGGGACAGTGTCATTGGTATAACATCTCTGGCTTGCAGTTCACAGCCATCCCAATGCTTCTGACAGATTAAGAACGCAGGCTAAACAAGCAAACAGCCAAAGGGTTGCTGGATCAAAACCCACAAGTCTAAGCCATAGCATTCACGACAAGGCCTTCAAGCGGAGTCAATTCATCATCAACAGCAAGATAAACAGCTCTTGATTGGACGCATCAAACTAAATGAGGATTAAATTTGCATAGCGATAAATGATACGGCACGAATAATAGGATTAGCGAGCTGCTTGCTATGATTTCACCATCTTTTTTATGCTGTGATGAAATTCTCTGAGGTTAGCTTGAGGAGGTAAAGCACTGGAATAAGATGTAATTTCTTCCATTAAAGTGGATATTCTACAGTAAAATACTATAGCGAGATAGCATGGGGGCGACCCCGGGAAAGTCTTGACCACTTATAATTGCTAAAATCTTACTACGAAGCTTTATGACATCTCATTAGAGTGGCTTCAAATGATCCAGACGTGTTGTTTCCTTAGGAGAATAATTTCACACCAATATGAAAGGATTTCTGCAAATACCACTTACGGAAGTCACTACAGAGGGCATAACATATTCTGATGCGAAACACTGGCTGTTGTGGACACAGATTAAAACATCACAACAAAACAACAAGAAACTTTCATTTATCACATATTTCTCCAAAGAATAAATTGAGATTTCAATAATCGTTAGAAATTAAGCAACACTTTACAATACGTTTTACTTCCTCAGCCTCGTGTTACGCATTAGACGCCATGAGCTAATTACAAACGACAATTTTTAAACATAATTTATTGACACAGGTTTTCTTTTTTTATATAATATTGTTAATTGCTAATTCATGTATATTCAACATACATTATTTAAATGTTAAAAATCTAAAACGTTTAAAAAAATCCATATGTAGAAATACCCAAGCTAAATTCTGTAATGCGCATTTAGGTTAACACATTTAAGTGTTACCAAAAAATGAATAAAGATCAAATGCTAAGCTAATATTTCAAGCTGAAGTGCTCCGAAGAATAATAGTCATTTTGTACCGTGGCACACACGTCCTTGTTAATCAGCAGGATCAGTTGATGGTTAATAAGCTAATAACCATATCTTCCGCATTTCGCTGAACCAAAGTCCCGATAAAATTAGGTAATTATGCCTCTAAATGTCATGAATTGCACCAATTTTCCCAGCTGATTTAAAGCAGCCCTCTGCAGTCATTTTAAAGTTTGCACTTTGTTCCAGGGAACAGCAAAAAGACCACATCTTAATTTATGCCTGTGGAATCCTCCGAGGCAGTTTTCCTTTTCAATTTGCTTGACTGTGTCCATACAGCTAAAATAACACAATAGTGAAGAACATTAATCTATATAACGCAGCCTGTGCGCTCTCTTAAAAACAATGAGCTCAAGACAGACATTATGTAATGCTACTGCATTATCCTGCAAACAGAGATGAACTTAAAGGCAATTTAATTCTCTATAGGCAGACAATCAGAATGACTAATGTTCTGGAACTGAAACTGTAAGTCTAATAACAAAAAATACAACATATAACCATTTTGCAGCTACCTATAGTATATGGCAGCTTTGTCCCTTTTGTTGAAAGTAGGCAGCAAATCAAACGTTTATTCGCACACAGTGAAAAATTATATCTAGTGTAAATAGCTCAAAATAACATTAAATGCATAACAAAGCAATTTGGTTTTAGCATTTTTTATATATATATTTTTTTTTAAATGTACTCACCTCTCTTGGCTTTGGCTTGTCGTACCCTCCATATTGTTTTGTGGACCTCAAAATTGTAGTTAGCTGGCAAAGCCTTAATGGCTTCGTTGAGCTCTGGATTTTTGAGAATCTCATCAGGAATCTGATTGGCCACTCTCCTCGGTCCTCTCACTAAATTAAAAAGACTTCAGTGAAGTTTGCTGTAAGCATTACTCAACACAAGTGTGAAAAAAAAAAAAACCATACAGTGCGGCAAGTTCCACTAAAAATGTACTTTTCTTTATGAGAAATTGATTGAGCCGCAGTCTATGTAAGACAAGAAAAGCCCATGCACAAAATTAATCATCACACAATCAATCAGTGCGCCGTCAGCACAGCTGCTTGAACTGAGAGGTCAGTCATCAGCAGAATGAGTCTGTCAGCGATGTCCATTTATTTTTGAAGTCTATGACAGACAGACCATCTGTAATGTAAAATCGAACTATAGTAGAGTGAATGGTTATATTCCTACAATATCAGTTAAAAGTTTGGAATAATTAAAGATTTGAAATGTTTATGAAATTCCATATCAGTTATATCCCATTACTACATTCTAAAGCATATTTAAATACAAATAGTGTTTTAAATTGCAATAATATTTTTGATTAACTAAATGCAGCCATTAAACATAAACATATTTAAGTACATACAGTAGTACCCACACTAAAAAAATATATAAAAATAATCATTTTACAGGCAGAACTGAATCACATTAGTATATTTATATCTGATTAGCAAGAAATAACAAGAAGTGAAAATATTATGCATGTAGACTAGGGCTTTCAGTTGGATATAATATACATACTTCCAAGCTCCACAATACACAAAAATCAAAAACACCAGTCCAAATAGCTAAAAAGTCAATAATTAAGAGGAATTAATAGAAAATGTTTTTCACAGTAAACTTATTTCAAATAAATCTACTTATTAAAAATAAAAATATTATATATATATAAAAAATATTATACACACACACACACATATATATACATATATTTATATATGTTTGTGTGTATGTGTATGTATGTGTACACAAAAAAATGTAAAGCTCATCTTCCAAGTCGATGGGTACATTTAAGCAAACCATTATGTGAATAAATGTAATGTGTTATTATCTATTCATTCATGTATTTACAAAACATTCATTAGTATTATGACAGTAATAGCCATTCAAATATAGGTTGATTGCCTTAAGAATAACCTCAAATGAGGTGTGTAACCTTTTATTAACGTATATCAACAAGATGACAAAACAAAATCAACAAACATCACAATCATTCTTAAAATAAGTTGCATTTTCTCTTCTACAGACTAAAACAGAACTGATATCAAAAGTTGAAACTATTTTCTAATTACTGCCAACCAGTGTACATACATCTGCGTAGAACGGGGTGTCAAATTCAATTCCTGGAGAGCTGGAGGCCTGCGGAGTTTAGATGCAACCCTAATTAAACACTCCTGATCCAACTAATCAAGTCCTTCAGGCTTAATTGAAAACTGCATTGTGCGTGTGTTGGAACCAGACTCTGCAGGGCTCTGGCCCTCCAGGAACTGAGTTTGACACCCCTGGTGTAGAACAACTCAATTACAGTTCTACAATTGTGCATAATGTTCCAAGTGTGATCATTTATTAATCATCTAAAACAACTTGGTAACTAATATTCATAGACCATATAAATATACAACTTTCTGTATAATGTAGGCCACTTGTTACACAGAACACACACACACACACACACACACACACACATACATACATACATACACATATATATATATATATATATATATATATATATATATATATATATATATATATATATATATGGCTAGTTTGTGGTGTCTCAAAATATGAAGGTACTGACAAATAAGCATCTGTTCTTTTTAATTTACAGGCCAGATATTTAATGTATTTCACAACATTCCTGTGTGACAACTAACCCCGGTGTTAATATGTAACTGCAGTAATGCATACTACAGTTTAAAACACATAAGAACTCTGAACACTTCTGGAGTACTAACAAAGTGTCAGCAATATATCTTATAATGCACCACATATTTCACACAGCATCCGACAGAATTAGCTACTGCAGATTTATCGCAATGTTACTTGTATATTACAGCTAGCAGACATCGCAAACACGATCCATTTTTAAGAAATTAAACTATCGATACTCACCATTTGTTTTTTTCACAGCGATGACTTCAATCTCGCTAGTGGGAGCCGCCATCTTTCCCCAAACAAGTGCACGTGGAGTGAACCAGGCATTACTCATCGAACACAGAGGAACAAATCAAGTGTCGATGCCATCGATATGAGCGTTATATTTAGTCGCCAAGAAAAAGTTTTTAAACATGTTATGCCAAGGTCCTAAGAAGTAATTTCGATCCCCTTGGAAAGGATCTCCTTCTAAAGAATAAAAAAGGGATATTTATGTATCAAACAGCATTTATGCTGAGTGCGAAAAAGTATTAAGCATACATTTCCCTCCTTTCTGTGATTAGACTGGTGGCTGTTTTTTTTTTTTTTTTTTTTTTTTTTTTTTTTAAAGTAATTTAGTCTAACTGAAAAATTCTTCTCTTTTGATATCTCTCAGGGAAGAAAGGTACAAAACTGTCTCTGGGGCCTTACGCTTACTTTTTTAAAAGGTACTATTAGGTTATGTACGGTTTAGCTAATAATACTATACTTAGGTAATAATACTAAACATTTTCAGTTAAATACCTTTTAAAACAGAAGGCAAATTTATAAAAATGTACATGTACATGTATAAAAATGGTTATAAAAATGTACATGTACGTGTAGATTTATAAAATTATGTACATTTATAAAATTAACAAGTAAAATATGTTCAAAAATTTATATGTAGCCAATATCATAACATTATACTATACGTTAGGAAATATCAGGCCTATATGTACCTTTATGGGTACAATGGTACCAACCTAATGACAGCTTTTGTACAGATACTTTTCTTTTTACTGATAGTGTTTAGCCTCGTTAGGCTCCACCCCATTAGCCTACATCAGTTTCCTGAAATTAAAATTTAATAAAGAGTTTTTATTATATATGCTTTACTAGAAAAATGTTACTCTACTTTCTAAACATGAACAGGGTCGGTGCTTAGGTGCGGTTGTCATTCTCACAGCCTGCAGTCTCCTCATTAATCAAATTTAAAAAGAGTCTTTCATGACTCCTCATCTCCATCTGTGCTCTGTCGCCTGGTGTGTATCTGCCTGTGAATGGAGACAGAAGTGCTATAGCTTGAGTCACCAGTCTCCTTCACAGTGAATGAATCAGGGAAAGTGTTCCTTCAGATGCAAGTAAAAACTACACATAAAGGTGATAGAGGCCATAAAAATAAAGAATTAAAAATCTATCTATCTATCTGTCTATCTGTCTATCTGTCTATCTATCTATCTATCTATCTATCTATCTATCACACACACACACACACACACACATATATATATATATATATATATATATATATATATATAGATAGATAAGCCTGCTGAGGGAAGGCAGATATATATATATATATATATATATATATATATATATACACACACACACACACACACATATATATATATATATATATATATATATATATATATATATACACACACACAATGTTTTATATCTAGTTTTTTCTTTTTGGAAAAGCAAAGCAAGGTTGTATTCAAGGTCTGCCAGCCTACTAGAGACAGTAGGGGAGAAAAGCAAGACACAAAGGCACACACACACACTTACACACACACAGAGAGAGAGAGAGAGAGAGAGAGAGAGAGAGAGAGAGAGAGAGAGAGAGAGAGAGAGAGAGAGAGAGAGAGAGATTAATCGAGCTCCACACACCAAGAATATATCAACCACTAAACCAACACATGGTAGTGTCAGATTATTTTGGGGAGGGAGAAAGGGAAAACAACAGTCCATAAGTGGATTGAGAGCCCCATCAGCTCAGAGGCATCACAGGCACGCGCATCTCTCAGCTGGAGCGCATCATCTGTCCATTCCGCCACTCACTCACCGCGCACGATATGTGAAGGTGTAACGCTCACACATGTGATTTGTCTGTGTCCCGAGACCCGCAAAATCTGGTCGAAATGCTTTCAAGAAGGTGGATTGTTGGAGATTTTGTATGGAGGCAGCGGGACACCTCCCCATAGTTCGGCGTAGAGTCTCTGTGAAGAGTGCGCGAGAGACCGACACCGGAGTTGCCGCGGCTCGGATTGAGGACCATCTGCTGATTTTCCCCAACAGTCTGTGCTTCAGAGGGATAACCGACTCTCAGACGCGTCAGTATCTGGCAATAAGAGCTTTTAGAGCTTTTCGGGATAACATACCACAATACCGCTTGCTCCTCGGCGGTCGCTGAGACCTGAACTACACCACCAGGTGCCCCCGCTTAATCTATTCACAGGATAACAATTAATACTGCAGAATGTGTTCGTCTCCTTTTGACTGCTCTCAGTTGCATCTAGTGAAATTTGTGCTCGGGACCGCACAGGATGAAATGGACATCAGCACTGAAATAAATTAGCCAAATTGAAATTCAGCGAGAAGTCTCATCCGTGCTAGGAGTACATACATTTATGTATTCTGATTAAATCAGACAACGTTTGATAGATCGCCTGGCATCTTACTGACAGTGTGAAGTCTGGAATACAAGAATAAATGAACCTGAGTGGACAGACAGAGAATTAACCATATCCAACATGTTTAAACGGGGTAAGTGCAATTTACAACTTTTATTCCTGCTGCTTTGAAATAGACATAAGTTGAATTTTGATGTGAGTAATATTCATAATTAATAATAGAATTTTTAAAAATTGGGAAAAATGTAATCTTGTGTGGAATCACAGCATGGTAGGTTTATTTATAATTCTAAATGATAAATGCTTAAAAAGAAATGTATTTTTATTCATTGTTGAAAACAGTTTTTTTATTATATATAAGGATGCTTGTTGTAGTTATAGCAACAATTATAAAGTGATATATAACATAATTCTTAACATATATATATATATATATATATATATATATATATATATATATATATATATATATATATATATATATAAGCAAAAATGACAGAGGTTTTATATACATAAAAATGCTTGTAGCAGTAGGTTTTGAAAGTTTATGTAGCAGGCTGTTAAGTTGCTACAGCTCTCATCCATGATTATTTCCCAGAATCATGTGTGTCTGCCCCCGGGTAAGCTCAGCGTAAAGCAGATGTGTTTGAAATATTCATCATCATATCATGAAATATTTTCTTAAGATGCTAGTGGTGGGTGCCGCACTGCAGTTTATGGCCGGTTTTTCATCAGAAAGCATTGTGCTGTCTGCCTGGCTCCAATATATTTCTCTTGGTGGCTTAAACAGGTTTGGCTCAGACAGTCTGTCACATTTATTTATGGACAATGTTTATGATGAAATGGTGAAGTGTAAGGAGTGAATGGTAAGTCGATAGATTAACTGGTTAGTGCTAAAGATGTCGGTGGGAGACACTTGAATGACCTGAAGATTGTTTTTGTCAGTTTGTTTTTGCTAGATCGGTGGTTGTCAGTCCTGGTCCTGGATACCAGTTGAGCCTTATTTAACACACCATCAGCTCATTACTAGAGGCTCCAGGACCTCAACAGGGTGTGTCAGATAAGGGAGACATCTAAAATGTGGGATCAGAATTGACAGCCATAGCACTAGATCAAATCATACACAGTTAAACAGATCATAAATAGGATCCTACTGCCCCATTTACTGCACATTTAATGGTCTCTAGACCTTTTGCATGCCACTATCACAGACGCTGAAGCTCTCGGGTTGCTGACTGCATAACCATATAGTGAGTCAGTCTGGAAAACCGAATTTCCTCGGAGGAGGCCCAAAGCTTAATGCAGAGACAATTGTTATTTCAATAGACTTGGCGTAGGAACAAAACACACCTATCAAGCCTCTCACAGCACACTAAAGACCCCTTATGAATGCCTGTAAGGAGCCTGTGGTGCAGATATAAGAACAGTGGGTTGGTTTTGAACTGATTTGGATCTGATTTTGAAGTTCACTGCTACAGTGTGGTTTTGCAGTATCTTTTTGGAGATATTTGATCCGGCATATTTTGGGATACACTGTATTTCCTTTTTATGTAATAGTAGAGTTGTAACCACAGATGAAAAGTTTTCTGAGTATTATATATAGAATTCTAAAGTCAGGGGTCCATAAAAATGCATATTCTTACCAAAACTGCATGTAATTGATCAAAAGTACAACGAAACATTAATATTGGGAAATATTATTGATCCTTTATATGATTTTTAATCAATTCTTGTAATGTGCTAATTGCTGCTTGAAAACTGAAAACATCTTATTATCAGTGATGAAAACATTTTTTTTTTTTTTTTACATTATACACTCAAAAATTGGGAGCGCAATACAAAAATGAATGTATAAAAAAATAACTGAAAAGAAAAATCAGGATAAATTCTTCCTGAATAAATGAGCATTGCAAATATTTAATATCTGAAAAATAGGAACTGTTTTCTTTGTTTAAAAAAATCGTCCAACTTTTGAACAGTAGCGTGCACACACACACACACTTTATATATTTTACGCAACAAACTTATTTCTAATTAGTTAAACTTACAGTTATACATCAGCCTCAGTCTTCCCAATAAATGACATCAACAAAATGATCTAGATTTGCCAACAGCTGTCAGTAACACCACAAAGGCCGTAATGGAATACCTGTTTGTGTGTGTGTGTGTGTGTGTGTATTTTTTTTTTTTTAATTCATTTGGTTTGGGTTTTTATAATTACGAAGAAAATTTGTTTTTAAAAGTCAGATGAGTTGCTTTTAGGCTAATGAGGTTTCTTTGCTCTGTTGGGTATTAATTGGCCTTTCACTTCAGAGTGCATCAGAAATTACAAAAATTCTGCAGCTTTCTGTTGTGTCTATGAAACATAAATATAGAAGAGTGAGATATAGAATTTATCAGATGCTATGCACTAGTATGGCATTTTCCAGAAACTTCTGGTCTGTCTGGTTTTGTGGCAGTGTGCTTGGTGCCAGTGTCAGCAGGGCTGTGCTTTTCTCCTAGTAAGAGGTCCAATTTCCTGAAATTTCTTCCTCAATTTCCTCCCAAACTCACTTAAACACACACAGGCATGTTTTGGTCTTGGCTGTTTTAGAAAAAAAGGGCAGCCACACTTATCCTGCCCATCTCTTAGACGGCCTCCTATTTCTCTGTCTCTATCTTCTGCTTGCACTTCACAATTTCTGACAGGCGTTTAAATTGAAACATGTATATATGACGCGACATGGTATATTCAGTTTTCAGATGCTTATCTGAAAGCAGTGCTTCAGACCATAATTGGTTTGTTGTGCTGAGTTATCAGTATAGAGAATGGCCTCGTTTTAAAATTCAGCCTTGAAACGCTGTCAGGTCGGTAATCTACATCCGTGACAAATATATTCCGTGTTTGAGTGGATCCAGTTCATTTCGGCTCAAAAAATCAGGCACAACCCCCACACCTGCAATCCAACCAGAAACATTTCCCTGCAAAACCCCTGCAACGAAATGAGAGAAATAACTCTTTTGTGGATTAGCTATGATTACACAGCTGTGAGTGGAGAAACTAGGTATTCAGACGTGATCCTATACAGCGCTGTTATGGGCAGATGGATGGGAAAAGAGAGCGGCAGTTGGTAAGCAAAAGAGGCAACACCTGTGGCCTGACACCACTCTCCTGCACAGCTGCTCATATTCCCCATTTCTGAGGCCTTCACTCATCACAGCAAACACCCTCAGACTGAAATATAGAGTAACTAGAGACAACCTTTCCAGCCTGCACCTGCTCAGTACTGTTATTTGGGCTACAGGATACCCCTTATTATTTGTAAAAACCTGATAGCGTAATTTCCAGCAGCAACATTTTCGAACAGGTTTCTGAAAAACTTGCACACTGTTGGTTAAGCCTGTTAACCAACTTGCTTATAACTGTCACTTTGCAATAAACTGGGCTAGGAATAAATATTTTAACATTTAAAAAAAGTCACACACTTCACATTTAACACTTAAAGTGCCCCTTTTTTTGAAAATGACCTTTCATGCAGTGTGTAACACGGTGAAAACATCCTGCTTTAAATCTGAAAGTGCACCGTGTGTACAGTTATTGTCTCTTTCAAAAAAGGAATTGACTGAATCATTGAAACGAGTGTTGGTCTGAATGAAAATGCAAATTCATTCTTTGCCCCTAGGTGCTGCTTTTAGAGCCGTAAAATAGCTGTTTCCCTGGTAACGCTGTACACAAAGCAGCACCGTGCTCACAAGCTCCGCTTTATCACGCATTACAGGCATGATCAAATGAAAATGAGAACAATCTAACAAGCGTCACACAAAGGAGGGGTTTGAAAAATGAATCTCTGAGCCAAGTGTTTGGCAATGAGAAAGTAAGTATCAATCAATCAATAAGTAAAAATCAATCAATATTATAAGTATGAAAGTATATGAAAGTATTGTTTGACTTTGCATGCATGTCAACCTGTTATTGGGGGACTCCCAAAACCAAAATATGAACCTTTCATTACCCATAATAGGGACACTTTAAATGTTTACCACAATTAGCCATATTTATTTTCTCCATAGGGGAACTAATATTTACCAATAACTTCTAAACATTTCAAAGCAGACCTACTGTGAGCTACATGGTTGCTAATTGATGTTATATGCTTTCACTGAAGCTGCATAATTTAAAATTATTTTTAAATAATCATGTCTAACAGCTGAATTCTTGGTAAAAAAAAACAAAAAACAACAACATTGCCCATGATTATGCAGTGAAATCTTGACCGATGAGAGAATTGTGACAAGCACACTTTAACGCCTACCTGCTCCTATGAGACATTGCAAATAACTTTGATTTAGATAAATTTGATTGTCATCTTGTATTGAATTTTTTTTGCTTTTTTGCACCTTTTTTGGCTTTATTAATGTTGTGATTTACTCGTCACATAACTTATAAGTAAGATTTTATTAAAACTTGAGAAATGGGAAAAATATTGACAGAACTTAGGCTGCTGGAAAAGTGGGTGGCCAATGTTGACTCTATTACATGATCTTCTGACAGTCTGATATTTGATAATATTGACCATCATCCACTTATTGGATACAGGCTACTGAAACAGGCGCTGTGTTCATGCCTCTAATATAACCCTGCATGTGGACTTGCTTTCACATTTTAAACAAACATAACTGTTGGCCTCTGACAATTATCAAATGTATTGAAAATAACCTCAGTAGACTTTAATGTATTGCTTTAATATTGTGGCGGTTTTGTATTGTTGCTAGTCTGATTGTTTAGTACATTGAAATGAACTACTTTTTTTGCATATAAATACGTAGATAAAAATACAGCGTAAAATAATTTTAACTCACATTACACATTATTCTTTTCTCAGAAAAAGATAAAACGCTTTTTGCTGGGGATCAGACTTGCTTTGCTCAAACTTTATAGGAACCCAACAATATTTTAGTCACCGTCATGTTGTTGCAAACCTGTAAGACTTTTGAGAGATTTTTCATTAAATTCAAGCATTTTCTGCCTCTTGAAAGACAGCAAGGCAACTACCAGATTCAAGGCCTAGACATGATTCAGGATCATACTAATCCATGTGACATCAGTGGTTATAAGAGAAGTATTTTCGCTTCATAAAATTACATTTGAACCACCGATGTCACATGAACTATTATAACAACGTCCTTGCTACATTTCTGGGCTTTGAACTTGGCAATGCTGTCTATGCACCATCGAAAAAGCTCACCGATAATAAAAATATCAAAATATAAGTTGTGTTACAAAGATTTTACTTGTTTGGAATGACGTGAGAGTGAGTCATTGATGACAGATTTTTCATTTTTGGTGAAGTATCCCTTTAAATAAAAGACATGTTTTAAGATCTGTGCAATTCAGTAGTTTTAAGTAGTAATACACAGGCTCTGATCACATCACTGGACTTCAATTACCACACAGTTATGAAACATGCCTCAGACCTCTCTGCATGCCGAACAGCTCATTTCCTGAAGGACACTCACTGAATGACAAAAAGATGAACGTGGAGGCCAGCAAGCGCCATCGCCTGTCATCCTACCCCGTCCCAAGGGAGATAAATTCTTATCATTCCAGCTTTCTGTAATTATAAGTAATTAGTAGCACAGGAAGTGGTATTTTAATGAGAGTCATTCTCTACTTATGTCCTCATCTTTGTGCACCTTTTCGAGCAGTTCAAACCGAGCACAGGATGCATTTGGTACGGACCAGAATGCACGGTTTTTACTTTACGAGTGTTTTGTTTTTCTTCTCCATGAAGCTGACTTTCACTGGCACTAGACTGATGGCGGTACGTTGTAATAGTTAAGACGGAATGAGTTTGCAATCCGGATGCTTGTAGCTGACATTTCATCTTGCAACAATGTTCTCATTAACTCGTAATTCATACACAAACTATAATTAAATACACATTTCCTGGCTGCTGTGGTGTCCAGAAGGGAGGAAGTCTCCAGCGTAGCATGTGGCGTCTCTAAATGCCCTTTACCAACACCTGAAATCTCAGCACAAATATCTTTCCTCTGTCTTTGGAGTGGAAATTAGATGCTGGCTTGGTCATTAGTGGATGATAATGAGGTAAGAAAGACAAACAACCCTAAGCCCTGTTGGTTTTGTTAATATTAATAATTAATTTCTGATTAAGTGGCTAATTGCGGTGGAAAGGTCAATGTCAATGTAAGGTCCGTTGATGTGAGAAGATGAGTAGAGTAGAAATGAAAGGAAATTCCATTTTTATTTATTTATTTATTTAATAATAATGATAATAATAGTAATAAAAGTAAATTCAAAGTGAATTAATTTTTTTAGTTAGCGTAATGTACATTAAGATCACATTTATATGTAATTTTAATTCAAATTTAGTATATAGTAAACTGATAAAAATGACAGCGATACAGTACAAAATAATTCTGTTTTTTAAATAAACACTGTTTTTAGAAATTTGTATTCATTAAATAGTCCTTAAAAATCTTATTTTCTTTCCTCAAACATTTATTGCAAAGGATTCTTGTGACAATGAGGACAAATGCAGCTTCGCCATTACAATAATAACATTTAAATATTTATTTATAAATATGTTAAGACAGAAAATATTTATTTTAATTTTAAACCAACTACCACAGGTAAGTTGTTTCTTTGGTCATGTGTTACCTGGCCTATAGGGCAGTAAGTAAGCCAGAATTATCACTGGTGGCCCTTCAGAAAAAACTACATGATGCTCTGAAAGGATATTACAGTGCGACTGTGTTGACAGTCATCCCAAGCGTTCTAATACTCCACTGACAGACCCACCTGAGAGATTCTTTCATTCCCATAGTGCCATGACCAGTGAGTGCTGAGACAGAGATGTTGTCCTCCCTGCAGGCCTTGGCTGGCATCTGTCACATTGCACTACTAACACATGACATGTGGATGGCGCTGGCTGAGGAACTGGATAGTCATCGGGGAAACACATAAATTCCAGAGAGAGCACGCGCGAAATTGAAGCAGCCATGCAAAGATATACGGTACACTGCATAAATCAATGTATATGCAAGGATAAACTCACACACAGCTACACGCATAAACCATGCTTTCTCTTAACTGTGCTCTTAATGCAACCTTCAGAATCTGTTCATTTACTTATGGTACATCATGCAGGTTTTATGTTCCCGCTGTGTTTAATGCAAATTATGGAAACAGTATCTGCAGTCCAGTCCATTTTGGTAAAATCTTTGCCTCTGATTGAAGTCTCCTTTATGGGTTTGTTTAATTATAAAACTCTCAGCATGGAGCTTATAATTGCAAGATTACGGTCATATCATAGTTTCTGGCTGAGTCGTTTTTAGGCTCCGTCTTGTTCCCCTCCTTTACTTTTTCTCTCTGGCTGCTTCTCTCCTGGGTCTCTACTTCTATCAACGCTTTCTTCTGTGATCTAGTAATGGGACATAATATAGAAACTGGAGATGTGAATGGGATAATAGTCACTTTCTTTATGTTGAGACAAACCCTATAATAATCTTGAATCGAGGCCATAGATGAAATCTCTGTCATTGCTGGGCATCTTTTCACATCTTACACTCAACTCAGATTGAATGAGAGATTGAGGCGCCGAGAAAAAGCACCAAATAAGAGACAATACCTCGGTGTTATAAGGCCTTCTCTTGCCTGCAGGATCTTCATTGTATGATTGAAGCCAATTCAAAGATCAGCATTCCCTCCAAGATATTCTATCAATAACTCTACAGTGGGGTGTCTGGCACACAGTCCTCCTGGGGGCAGAAGGAGCCTGTTTATCTCCAGTTAAAAGCTAATATGGCCATATCTATGTTTAACCTTATACACGAAGGAAAATAGCTGTACGAAAGAAAAAGCAGAAGTGAGATACATGTAAAGTCTTTGTTTTTTCTTCTAGAATTTATTCTAGACATAAGTTAGATTAAATAGAGATCAAATTGAGATTTTTTTTTAAATAATCAAAATCTAGAGAATTTATATCTATATCTTTTTTTCTGAGAGTGAAAGATGACATAAAAGCAATTAAATTAAGAATAATTATTTTTAAAAATCAAGAAAACTCAGATATTTTATTGAATAACTTACAGATTTGAAACATAATAAAAGGTACAATCTTCAGGTACTATTATGTACATTTTAGGTACAAAAGGTACCTCCCTAGTGACAGCTTTTTGTACCTTTATATATAGCTTTAAAAGCAATTAATTTTGTCGTAATTATGTAAGAGGTACCGCAAATCGGGGAATGGAGTTCTTTGGATATGGTTTTGGACACATGTAGACCTTGAAGTCATAAAGGACCCTTCTCTAAACGTTTAGAAAAGATTTTAACAAGATATCTGTGATGAGAGACAAGATCTAAAAGCATTTATTTTAATAATAAACTGAAAAGAACAGAATATCAGGTAATAGGCCAGGTACAGGAAATCAAAACACACATATCACAAAGAAGCATGGGAAACCAGGTCTTAAATATAGAAGGGATAACAAGGACACCTACACCGTATAAAGACTGGCTGTAATTATGCAGCAGGTTGCAGGTTTACTGTATTTATTTATTTATCAAATTTATTTATAACAGTTTGTTCAAATATAAATGAACGTTAAACATAAACAAGTATTTATCTTTGCAAAATAAAACTATTGAAAACAGCCTCATGCAATGCATTCTTGGAACCAGAAATCCTCACCAACCTTTTTCAGTTTTTTTCTGATATTGGTTCCCAAAAATGCTTTGCATGAGGCTGTTATTTTATTTATTTTTAAAAAGACTTTTTAATGTTTAATGTTCATTTATCTTTAAACAAACTGCTGCCTGTAAATAACATAAATTTAAATCTACACTAAGTTACTGGCATCCGGTATTTTCTACAGATTTCTTTTTTACAGTGTAGAGATATAGTCAAAGTCAAACCAGTCAGAGAAGAAACTACAAAATGACTACAAACTGGCACAAGAAGATAAAAAAAAAAGTCCAAGGCCAAGCTAAAGGCAAAACCTGAAACAATGCTATAGTTGTGTTTGAATGTTCCTTAGATAAAAATCTGATATAAAAAAATCACATATTTTAATATGAAGACATTCTCTTTTATAGCTCTTTACTCTGTCAACAGTTGTGTCAAAATTATTTTTGCCGAAACATCTGCGACTAAGTTCTCTGTTAGATTCCAACTCTTCTGGAGATATGAAACAATAATCTTTGAGAAATAAAATTTCCTTTGGGCATCTATACAAGGTTATCACAGGTTTTTACAAGGGGCTCGATACACTTTACTACATAAAAGACAGAAACAGTAATATATTTACTTCAACAAAGGTACTGCTGCAAACATCCACTCCGTGATTGTCTTGACAGGGCTCTGCACGCTTGTGTGTCTCATACATTACCGTTTTGACATTAGGGCAGGTCATCAAATGTTAAACTGCTTCCTGTGCAAATAAACCACAGATAAATCTCCCAAATCACATACTGAGTTTGGCAAATATTGTCACTCAGAACCAACCCCCCTGGAAACCTCTGTGCCCTTTACACACACAGTTATGTGTGCCTTCTCAAATCTATGTTCTAGGCAAGATTTTAATTTGTATTCATCTCTGCATCCTGTTTGGTACTTTTGCTAATATAAAAGACATTTTTAATTAAATTCTGAATGCACAACCCTGGCCTGAATAAGTGTGCACAATGTCAAGGTCTGCTTCTGAATTAGCCTCTCAACAACAGTGTGAAGGCCACATGTGATATTTCTGCATACAATTCAACAACAACAAAAAAATACGGTCTGATTTACTATTGACTCGAAATACAACTGATGAGTCAATTTTTATTTTGACTCCTAAAAACACACATTGCTTTATGTCAACAGCAAACAGACCTGTTGGATTCCACCATATATATATAGACTCCAGAAATGTATTTTTACAATTGGACCTTGACTGGTTTTCAGGTTGCCCGTTCAGATTCGATTTCATTGTTCTGCATATCTAATATCTTGCATCCCATTCTCTTTATATCTCTGTATCGTTGTGCACTCTCAAACACCTATTAGCTTTTAATAAAAGACACATATCAGCTTCTGTGATGAAAATTCACATCTCTTACCTTTTCATCCTAAACAGCATTATTCTCAGAGCAAAAGCCATTAAAATAAAATGTGTACATGCATAAAGTTTCTTTCCCTGGATTTGGAGTAGATTGAAATTGATATACAGACATGAAATCAGCTTATTAACACAGGAGGCCACTCAGCTTGAGTGAGACCGCTGTAGTTGCTAGAACAGTGTGAGACATTCAAAGCACACAGTGCTATGGGAATGCAAACCTCCCAGTGCTGCCTGCAGCCCACCTTAATTGCCATCCATATCTGGTGACCAAAAAATCATAGAAACGTGTGGACTGGCTTTTTGTCATGGGCCAGCAAGCAACCACACAGAAAGGGACAATTTATTACTTTTTTTTCAGCTCACCCTGACAACCACACATAACACACTAGCATTACATAGAGAAACCAATGGTTATTTTCTTTAAAAAAAAAAAAAAAAAAAAAAAAAAAATATATATATATATATATATATATATATATATATATATATATATATATATATATATATATATATATATATATATATATTAATAATTTAATTTAGTAATAATAATTATAACAATAAATATATTATAAATGATTTAAAATGGTATATATTATTTTATACAAAAACAATTTAGTTGAATTTAATTTTTATGATCGGACTGCATGTGTTGAACACTAAGACTCAATTTTAAATACTATAAAAAGAGATGACCTAGATTGTAGCTGTAATTGATTTGTCCAGTAGTGAAGCTTTTTATTTACTTTCATGACTCTGAAGTCTTTATGTTCTATTTCAGGAAGTGTGATTGAAGCTTTTAGTGTCAAGACAACCTCTGGGAGAGCCGTTGGTTTAGCAGATTTGCCCTTGTCTCTTGTAGCACAGCCATGTCAGTAATTCATCTAGTATAAACAACAGAAGAGCAAGTGAACGCTTTGTGCCAAGCAGCTCATTTACACTTCCATATTCCCCTATGAATGTTGTGCTTTTAGGCCACAATAAACCCTGTTTCATCCCCCATCTGTGTCTCTTCATTTAAAACACATACTCCCAAAACCTTCTCACCAGAGCAAGAAAAAAAACGAATGTTGTAATGCAATAAAAGAAAAACATTGCAACAAAAGAGAGATGCTACAGAGATGAATATTTTGTAGTGAATTAACATATTTTTAGAGGATACAAGGAGAATATATGTAAAATGTAAATTTAATGGAGAGAGAAATGAAAATGAGGTATAGGCTGCAGCTGCAAAGATAGGCATTAGCTTATTTCAGGATATTAACGGAGGGAACTGGTTTTCTTTGTCACAGCTGCTCTCTCCCATGATAGATCAGGATTTTTTCTGAGAAGCCCAGCAACCAACCTCAGTCGGCCAATCGGAAGGTCGTATTCACGGATGCCTTTGTGCCAATCTTTGGGCTAAACATCAAGACCTCACGTTACCAAGGGAGCTGGAACTTGATTTCAATCACTTTGATTATATTTGCATTTTACTTTGCTTAATTCAAGTCTTTGAGAGCCTTCTTTAAAAGCTCACTGCACAAAGAAATGATGAGATTCACTGGAGGATCTTCCATCAGTTGAGATTTAAAGACAAACTGCTGGAAAAATCAGTGGAGAGAAGTGGAGGGGAAGTTCTGATTACAGTATGCAGAGGCTGATTAAGGAAAGACAGAAGGGCAGTTAAGGTTATATTTACTGTCAGTGTGGTCAAAATCATGCAGGTTACCAGCCTAATATTTGTACGTGTGTGTAAAATAGCTTTCAAGATGGCTGCCATGTCAACTGTAAGCACATAACATTAAGCAGGCTTTATACTCATCCTGTACTTCAATGCATTGTGCACATTTTCTTCCTCCAGAGAAGAAAAGCAGTGTTTTCTATCCTTCAGTCCTTTCCAGGTCACATTTTTCTCTGTAACAGTTTCATTATTTAAGCTTCCCTTCTATTGCTCTCTGCCTTTGGCGTTCAAAAGAAGTGTACAATGCTTTAGTAAAAGAAGAACTACCTTACTCTGAAACTATACTATACATTATTCACAATAGGTTAGGGTCATAGAAAGGGGCTGTTTAAGCTTTTACACGTAAATGGAATCAAGACATGACAATGCCTTCACAGAACAAAGTCTCTTTTTCTTTAGTTTTCAACATGTTTACAGTTAGCACAGTGCTGGTGGCCACGGGAAATAGTGTTGGATCAAGGAAAAATATTTTTATTATAAATATTATATATATTTTTATTATGAATAAAGTTGCTGTGATACAACCAGTTTCCAATAGTAGCTGGTTTTATAGTTGAAGCCGATTGATCGGTTAATCAAATGGGCTAAAGTCATCCTGACAAGACTAACCTCCAAAACAGCACATGTACTGTATATCTGCAGGATGTCTGTTTAAGAGCGCTTCATCTGGAAAGCATCTGCTGTGAAACATCTCATAGATAAATTTAAAGGGTTGGTTCACCCAAAAATTATTCACCCTCATGTTGTTCCACACCTGTAAGACCTTTGTTCATCTTCAGAACTCAAATTACATATTTTTAATGGAATCTGAGAGATCTTTTACCACAATCCTTACTGTCTATGGAGGGTCATAGAGCTGTCAGATTCCATCAAAAATATATTAATTTGTGTTATCGAATATGAACAAAGGTCTTACAGGTGTGGAACGACACAAGGGTGAGTAACTAATGGCAGAATTTTCATTTTTTTGGTTAACCAACCCTTTAAGATGCCAGTTTTACTCACATTCTACATTGAAGACATCTCAAAACATCTTCCAAATTTGACACGAGATAGGAAGCTTCCTATGTATTGCAGATGAACTAACAACGCAGATGGCAAACGGGGACTGGTTTACCATATTCCTTCAAGTGAATTACAAGCGATTTACATTTAAAATGCTTACGGTTTTCAAAGATATTGTCCAAACCCTGCTAATATTGTTATGCTAATAAGCTCACACAACCACTAAAATTCCCCACGTCCCTTATCACTCTTCTAAATAACAGCACAAATAAACAGCAAATACAATAACAACCAAGACAAAAACGCAGCAGAAGGCCTTGGTCCACACATGAAGTCTCACAACTCTGCTGCAATTATCTTGCTGATTGGCAAGGCCGCTGGCTCTACGCAGACGCAGCTGTGCTGGAGCAGGTGCATTAGCTGCGTGTGTGCGGCTGCGCTGGTACGAGTCCATCCACAGACCCCTACTTCTGCAGAACATGCCAGAAGCACAAAGCAGACACCGCAGACCGCTGCTGCTCTGAGAAGCCGTCACTTGGACAGGTGCGAGCGTTTAACGTAAACAAATGCTTTTACCTACTCCGTCATATGCGACTCACCCTCATTCGATATCCATTAATGGCTGTTTTTGGCAGTTTTTATTGGGTTCCATACAGCGGCCTAAAACATAAACAGGCTTTCATAGACTTCAAGAGGTGCCATTGCATTAAAATTTAAATTGTTTCGAAATGTCACACTGTGACAGTGAGCTTTAGAAAGCCTTGTTTGTGAAAATCTCCCTTTAGCCTTTGCTCATTAGCCTGTTTTAAGGTTACGCATAGGTTTGCGGGTTAACTTTTGCTTGAGAACGATCCTGTAGACGTCACTGTGGGTACCATCTAGACTATTAGAAACGCTGGAATGATGCGTCTGTATTTCCATCCAAAGCCAAAAACTAAAAATTCAGAAAAATGGCCACTGTCTGCTTGTGCTAAAACATCAACTTGACAGAAAACGTCTTTGGAAAAAGTCATTTTTGGAAGTGTAATTAATATTTTAGAGCCCACAGCCTATTTATTTAGATGGACAGGGCGGAGTTTATGACCTATAACGCAACCAGCCACTACAGGGAAAAATAAATGTTTCAGCTTAACTTTTCAGAATGTGTGCAGCACACTTGTTGGAGACATCTATGAAAAAGCTCACAGCGGGATGTATCTGATACAGCAGAAGCATCTTCGATTGTCACTTCATTAGTGTCCGTTAAAGAGGCGACACTGCTGGAACTTCTTGTTTTTAATGTTTTGCTGAGTGATGGTTACGGCTGTCATGAAATTGTATACAGTGTCTAAAACTGACAACGGCAATGTTATTTCTAGCAAATTTACTGTCACTCTAATCTTTTTCTTTATATTACTCTATTTGTTTGTTTGTTTACTGTTTCAGAAAACAAAATCCAAACAACTTTGTCAGAAAGTTATATTAGAATGGATTACGACTCAAACTGAGGTCTAAATGATCAACTTTATACTTAATTATTACTGTCTTACTATATATATTTTATTATATTATATAAATTCGAAATAAAATTATGCATTCACATTCATATTGATTTGGAAACATTTACCAACATACCTGTTCTCCTGATAAATGCATTACTTGCACCCCAAAATGTTTTTTTTTTAACAGTAGTGCCATAGAAAAAATAATCTGGGTTCCCAAAACGAACCTTTCAGTGATCATCTCTTACAACAAGAACATTTAAATAATTCAAAATATCCTTTGTGCTATAGAGGAAAGTTGTATGGATAGAGTTTCTACATTTCTAGGTTATTTGTTTATCCAAACATTAAAGGATCATAGTAAATTATTTAAGCATAACCTAATTAATATTCATGAGATAAACCCTCTTTTTTGTATTCCATTTGTATTTTTTGTTCTTCTTCTTGTGAAATCACAAAGCATATCATTTTACCATTTTATCATTTGAATCTAATTAACTGATATTTTGAGATGTATCTATTTACATGACTAACATTAAAATACTACAATTATATAAAATTAAAAAAAAAAAAATTTTGACGGGAAATTTGAAAATACATTACTACCTGTTCTCCTGTTGAATACATTTAATAAATTATTGTTTATGAAAACCATAACGATCTTGGTACAATACTTGAGTATAACCTAATTAATATTTATTAGCTAAGCCTTCACGTTTTGTAATATCACAACCAGAACATGTTTCTTTCACCAATTGTTCCCTCCACTATTTAAAACAGAGTGCCTTGATTTGAAAGTGCCAGAGTGATTTCTCACAGACATCTACCACTCCTAAGAAAGGTCATCTTTTCCTTTGAGTAAAATCATGTGTACTGTGCAGTTACACACACTTCAGCGTCACTAAAGTTTATGTCAAACTGTCCAAAAACGCATGATGGCGGAAAACATCTGTCACTGTGGATAGCTAATTATTATCTGAACGTGCCTGAAGGTGTGTCAGAAACTCTGTGTTATCTTCATAAATGATTGCCAGCATGTCTCAAGCAAGAAACACAAGACAATCGCCAAGTAAACACATTGCAATTCAAAATGATAAATGGGCTGAAACAGAATAAAAAGGGAGAGGAGAGATGCGATTGATGCATTAATCAGCACCATACAGACACATCAATCTAACTGAAGAACTGCCCATTAATCCCAACCTTGATGCCTCTCAGGATTGGGATAATAGCAGATGGACAGTATGGCCCATCAGGCCTAAAGTCTTTATGGTAGTGTCAATACTACTGGAGTCCCTTATGCCTTCAGAAGTAATGAGACAAAAGCCCCAACCCTGAAAGAGTAATATCATTCATTATCCATGACTAACAGGCTCTCTCTGGCTCCAGTGAGGGCTGTTCCTGCATCCTGAAGTCTGCTGTCATTAGCTGGATGTCTTTATGGACCCCTGATGCAGAGACATGGACGGGACAGTGGAGGAACATGTCTCTGGTGGTCTTGACTTGACAAATGGGTCCAGACCTCTGCACATGGTGTCCACGACTACAGCTGCTGCCTTTTGTCACCTAAAATGCACCTAGGTGGTAGCATCCAAATGAACTGAATTCATACAGATTTATTAACCTCCCTGGAGAAAAATGACATCTTAATAAGCCTTAAATTAGTATATTTTGACATGTTTTTTTTCTGCAAAAATATCTACATTTCTAAATATAACCGAGAAGCAACACTGCATAATGTTTGCTAGATTGTCAGTCTAGTGAGAGAAATTACACTTCCATTCAAGACACAGATTATTGTCATATATATAACTTGTGAAAGAAGAAAACAGAAACACTATCTAAAAACGTGTTATATATGTTGTTTCAGTGCGGCTGATTTACTTATACACTTAGGACAAATATAATTTATATATTTCTGCATCTATTTTGCATAGATGTAGATATAGAAATGTAGATAGATATAAACAGAGGGCTAGATTCATTTAATTCATTTAAAATCAAATGTAAAACATGTTCGTGTTCTAAACCATCATAATGTAACTTTTTAACATTTGTTTTGTTTGTGATTTCACCAAATAAAAAATACAAGGCTTATGAATACTAATTAAGATATGCTTAAATAATTTAGCGTGATTGATTACAATGAAATCTGTATATACATACATTACATGACTAAATCATTATGACTAAACTGCATTAGGTTGCATCTAAGAGTGATTTTTAGAGGTGAAATGTATAATTTCTTACCCGTCTTCCATTGTTTGGACAGACACGAAGCCCTGAGCGAACGTTCTGATTGGCTGAAATACAGAGGCCAAACATTTTTCTGGTGTTTACAGAGCCTACGGCCGTCAGAGGCACAAACATGACTTAATCCCATTCCTGTGATATCTGTTGTACTGGATGTACTGCCAATATATATTTCCTTACAAGGAAAGAAACAACTGCTCATTTTCAGTATTTACAGCGAAAACACAAACATAAAAACACAAATTATGATACTACAGAAACATCCCCACAAAACATGCAACCCACGTGCTTGTAAACCTTCGGGGAAGACCTCCCACACGCATACCCATACGCGCACACTAAAGCGCAGTAGGTGAACGCTAACCTCCGTGAACATGCAGAGGTGCTATAAACATTTGCACCCACTCATGCAAGCAAACACACAGCAGTCTGGCAACAGCAGGCACTGCTTTGCACTGATAGAAAATAAAAAGGAAACTTCTGTCCCATGACCCGTGTATTTACATGTGTCCTTCACTTGAGTGAGATGTTGCTCTCATAATGAGCAGACGTGAAGAGAGAGATACAATGAAAACACGGACAACGCCATATTCTGCTTAGCTACTTCCTCCGTTTCAAGGCCTCCGGCAGGGATATCGCGTGCATGCGTACGAGCGAGCGAGTGTGCGTGCGTGCGTGCACGGCCTCGAAATAAATAATTGATGGAAAAGGGAATTGTTAGCAAGTGCAGGATAATCACAGGGGCTCGGACTAATTGGAGAGTGTTTTTCACCTTGTTGCTGGTGCGAGAGCATTAAAAAACTGTAACCTGAGGGGATGTGAAGTATAGACCAGAGACAAGGGAGAACGGGAACGCAAGACGGATTGTTCCATTTATGATAAAATTCAATTAACGTTAGACTTCCTTCAGAATGAGGGGGAAAAATAACAGTCACAGATGAAAAGCTAAACTGAGCACTCTAAGGCCCAAAAGGCTTTGAGGAGGGAATTCACTAAAAATCAATTGCGCCGTTTATTTGCACATGCAGCCTGCATTGTTTTAGCACTCAATTCCAAAAACGAATTATGCAAGTAATTTAAAGGAGCAAAAATGCCTACTAAACGTCATGCAAAGTGCACAATGCAATTTGCATGCCGAGGAATATCGCTATCTCCTGTACTTCACAGTGTCGCTCCACTACTGCAATCCAGGCACCTGGATAAACATTATAATATTAATAAACTAAAAATTCTAATAAAATAGAGCCGTTATGTCAACGAACTGGGACATTTGGCCATCTCAGTGGCAAAAAGTGTTCACATTTACTTGTTTTACACATGACATATGCATTATTTTAAAGACATCTCAACTCGTATTGTAAATGTGTTAAATGTTTTGGCACTTGGCACGAAGAATCACAGATAAGTACAGCATTTGTTGCATGAATTTGCCCCTTTTTAACACATTTAAAAGTGTTGATTTGGGTGAGAAACTTATATTTGTATCTTGTCGTTTAATAAGATTAGTTTAGACAGAAATTGCCTTTATGAAGACGTTGAGTTTTGACTGCTTGATGATGTGATGAAAATCTGGCCTTCATAAGCATAGCTTACAGTGCATGTTAGATACTGTGTGTACTCCATTTTGACCGAGAGCAGGAAGAGCGTGGTATGTGTTGTGGGTGAACTACAGCGCGCGCCCCTGAGAGTTCAGTCGAACGGTTATTGTGTCCTTTGCATTTAAGACAGCTTGTTGATACAGAACGTTCGATGTTGCAAGCAGAGTTTTTCCATCGCTGTGTTTTTCAATCTGTGCTTTTGCCACTGCCTGTTGGCTTGCTGCAGGATTCTCTCTCTTCTCTCCTCTCTTCATGCTGAATTATTAAAAAGTGTTTTGATTCACTGAATGATTGTGAATCTGGGGCTGCGTCTCTCAGCAGCGCAGTCGCATCACTTGTTTTTCGTTCTTCAGCTCCCCTGCTTTCCGCACCCTGTTTAGTCACGAATCAGCCTTTTTTTTTTTTTTTTTTTTTGTGAATTGCTACCTGTCGAATGGGGTAGGCGTTTTCCCTCCAAAGATATACCCTGATGTCTACCCCCTGCCTGCGCGCTGAGCTATTTCTCTACATCTACATTCAGGTCAGCCTATAGTGAGAAAGAAATAAATAAAACAAACAAATAAATAAATAAAGTGAAAGAGAGAGAGAGAGATCTTTTCATTCCCAGAATGCACTGGGAACTGCTTCCAAAATGGCACAGGATGCTTAAGTACTGTCCCTGGGGATGTGAAACTCCTTCCCAGACTTTCGATGAAAAAAAAGAAAAAGAAAATAGCCTCAAATATTCCAAGCTTTCCCTCTGTGAGATCTATATATCCATATCCATTTCTATGTATCTATGAATACGGAATACATATATAAATTTGCACTTGAAAAAAGGTCTGTTTTTTTGCGATTCAGTTTGGTTCATTCAAATAATTTGGAGTGGTTTCTCACCCAAAAATATTAAAGGGTTATTTTATGAGGCAGAAAACAAAAATAGCACTGGATGAGGTGGATATTTATCTATAATACATTGCAGAAGACAAAACTTCTCTATTTTGTTTGTCTATCATGTAGTAGCTTATTATCGCATGTGCAGCGGTGTCATTTAAAAAGAGCATGGGCACAATTTTGACTGACATCATCCATCCAGTTTTTCTGTATAACTGCGCAAATATCTGTAAACAGATAGAAGTATGGGTTGAAAAATGATTTGTATTTGTTGCAACTGTTCAGCTGGCCCCCATGGACAACACCACCTGGCTGGTGGCCCCAGGTAATTTGATTTTGAGACCCCTGGCCTGTGATCTTCCCTGAACTAATGCAGAATGCTGCCTTGAGCTTGATCAAAGCTGCGAGCACAGTGATGTTATTTTTTGTTGTTTTCTGCTGCTCTCCATGCTTACGCTGTATTCACGTCGGCGCGGGGAATAAAACAAGATCCCTGTAGACATTATGATGGCTAGAGTTAAACCTAGATAACAGAATGTTGTTACTCACAGATGCTTGTACGATACATCATGAACTCAAAGCAACTTGTTTGACAAGCAGACGCTGAATTGCATTTACTGACCAAATTAAACGCATCTGTCACGTAATGGGGAAAGAAAAAAGGCATGATGTGAGCAGCAGTGTTGTTTTATGAGAAGACTGGTGGCAGTGGCGTTTCCTGATATTTCTCAAACATGGCCTGAGGCCCGTTCTATTGCATGAACATGAGGCAGTGATATGTCATGTACTGTAGGAGTTCTCAAGGGGACAGAGGAAGCGTGGAGTATTCTCAGTCCAACCGATGACTTCTCATGACAGTGACACAGGTTGTCTTAAAGAAAGAAAGCTTGACTTGAATTAATGAATAATGATTTGATATTATATTTCAGTGATCAGCTTTTTTTTATGCTGACCTGGTCAGATATTTTCATGAACTGCCTATATTTCCACTGGCCTTGGGTTTTTAACATTGTAACATTGTTTTTAACATTATTCTAGGCAGTTGTATATACTACCATTCAAAAGTTTTGGTTTCATTAAGATTTAATTTTGATCCTTTTATTAGAATGGACAGTGCAGATGAGACAGGGAAAAACATGGTTAGGATTAAATCAAAAACTGTAATATTGCTAAATATTATTACAATAAAAAAAAAGCTCTTTTCATATGTTTTAAAATGTAATGCATTTCTATGATTACAAAGCTGAATTTTGAGCAGCCATTACTCCAGTTTTCAGTTTTAAATAATCCTTCAGAAATCACTCTAATATGCTGATTTGGTCCTCTTTTTCTTCTTATTAACGTTAAAAAGAATTGTGTTATTTCATATTACAGTGCAGACTATGATATATTCTTTAATGGACAGAAAATAAATGATTTGAAATAGAAATGTTTTCTAATATTTAAACATCTGTACCGTCATTGTTAATATGTCTTTGCTGTATAAATTTAAAATTAAAAGTGTAAAATTAACTTATCCCAAACTTTTGAAAGGTAGTGTGTAATTATATTTTTATAATATACATTACACTAAATGATACATTTTCTCCACAAAAATAAAACTTCACCCAAAATTATAAAAAGTTCACTCTATAAACCTGTAAGACTTTCTTCTTTTAGAGTTTAAATATTGTCGTTTTGTTCATACATTGAAAGTAAGTGGGGTTAAATGTTGTTTTAGACCCCATTGACTTTTACTATACTTATTGTTGAGCCCTGCACTTATGCGCAGCCTCTTATTTGCAATGAAAACACTGAACTCTAACGGAGGCATTAAGGTCAATGATCCTCCTTTGCTCAGTCAATATAAATCCTCTCTCTTGGGCCAACCTTCACTTTCTTGGAACTTCTATCACCAATCACTGTCTCCATTTACTAATCAAGCCTATCCATTCAGACACCATCTGCACTCAATAAAAAGGGGCATTTAACAAAACAAGGCTTTACTCTTCTTTTTGATGAAAAAACCCTGTGTGCTTCCATTCACCATTCATTCAGTGTTGCTCAGTGATTCCAGTGTGGTAGGACAGCAGTGGGCTTTATTCATCCCTGCAATGGGGAGTGTTTGAGGGCTGGGTAGTCAAAACAGAGTCACACACAGTGTCCAAACATCAATTGGAAATGCAGCTGTAAGAATGGACATTTTGTCTTTTTTAAAAGAGCCAGTCGACTTATTGGTCAAGACATCAATTGATCATTAGCTTGACAGCTCTTTAGCATGATTTGAATTAAAGAAGTCATTTTTATGATACCAGTTTTTATTAGAGCTATTTCAGCTTCAAGGTTTAGCTGTTTAGCATAACTCTGTTAGCCCTTGCTGGTAAGCACTGTAACTACAACATTTGCCGATTTCTGTCATTACATTTGCATTTACTGAGTAAATGATGACGAACAACAAAAGAGGAACATTACCAGCCAATTGTCATTGAAATCTTTATTGATGGCCATTTTATAATTGGCATGAAGTATAATCTTTTAAAATCTTGGACTTGTATTTTTCCATATGCCATCTTTAATACATGAGCAAAGCTGGTGGATTTCAATTGCGTACTGTTTGTCCATCTGCCATGGAAATTAATGGGAAGGGATAGCTTTCTGCAGGTGTTATAGACCACCTTGTACTTTCCCTATTAAAGCAGATAGGTGTTGAATGACTAGAAAATAACTGCCCTAGGGTTTTTCCAACATGTCTGTGAAGTAAACTGACTTAACACTTAATATGTGCATGCAGGGGTTTCTGCAGCCATGTGTTGAAAACTTGGAAGCAAACTGATCAGTGGTCTATCTGATTGAAAGAGAGAGAGAGCAAGAAACAAAGTCACAAAGTCATACACATTACAATCCAAATGCTTGTTTTGACATCTGACAACAACTGCAAATATCCAAGATGTCGAAAGATTCTGGAAGACTGTTATTTATTTTGAGCATATGAGCGAGAGAGCCAGTGAGGAAGAGAGCTAGTAGAGCTAGTTTATCTTGGGGCAGTTATGGCAATAGAGTAGAAATAAATCTCAAGACTACAATAACTTTACTGTCGTCATGGTCATATATATACAATAGTAAAATATCACAGGACAAAAACTCTTTCTTCTGATCCTCTTTTGACAAAGATCTTACATGAGCTGAATAGCCTCTTTGATGTTTCCTGGGAGAAAAGATTAATAAGACGGGATGTGAAATACATTATTCAGTTCTCCCAAAATGCCTTACATGATACATTAGCATGCTAGGTAGCACTTTTATATGTCTTGTATGTCTACTGTTGCACTGGAAATATTTAACAGACAAAATTGGGAAACAATGGCAATCCTATCAATACTCACTTACCTGTATGACCTTCTTTTTATGTTGAACATAACATATTTGTCTCAGTAGTTATTTGCTTGATTTTTTTAATACAATGAAAGGTAATCATGGTAAAAAAAAAAAAGTCATATTGCTTTAGATTCATCACTGTATGGACAAAACATCTTTTTTTGTGCTCAGTATAAGAATGTAGGTATGGAACGATATTGTAAGAGAGTAAATGATGACAATATTTTCACTACTTATCATTTTGCCTACATTCTCCACCATTTTTGGATGTGTACCTGGAATGGCCCCACATTGGGAGAATGCCTATAACACCTAAAAATGATTCCTGCGAAAGAAGCTCAATAGGTTTTGGAACAGTGCTAATGTTTGTATGGTCCTGCTTGTTTACCCAACTTGGCCCCATTTCAAATTCACCAAATGCAGCCCTTCTTACCACTGCCTCTACCCTCCCAAAGACACGCATTTAAAAATAGCAGCTGTCACCGAGAAAGAAAGAAAAGAAGGATATAGCAGGAGACAAAAAATGAAGGGGAGCGAACAAACACTTTTCAGATTCAAAGCAGCTCACAGGGTCCTTCTTCAACAATGGAAGCTCGCCTCACAAAACCGAAGGTTATACAAAGACGACCGACCCTCTGGGGACAATGCAGGTATTGTGAACAGCAAACGGCATACGCGAACATGCCCAGGAGCCTGTAGTGCTGATTAATAGTGAAATGGCAGAGAGAATGAGACACGCAGATGCCATGATGAAGTGCTTGTGCGTGTGGAAAGGGGCTGGTGCCCTCACGCATGCAGTGCCAGTGTGTATGGTGATATCCTTAAAGCAGCAGGTGAACCGTGTCAACATCAAACTACCATTAATCTGTCGATGACCTGACTCAGCCCATATAATGAATCAAAACAGCTCACTATGTGTATGCTTGTACCGACAGTGGCCCCCACTTGAGACCCTTAAGTCACACTTAAAAATGTCTGAATGCCATTACAATTAAATACTTAATATAAATCCAAGTGGCATCTGCAAACAACTGATAAAGGCATTTATATTTCCACCCACTTGAGACAGTTGAAGACAAAATTTAAATAGTTTTACCCATTCTCATGACAAACCTCCACTACTTTAGTTTCCCTCCATACAATAACAGTCAGTAAGATCAAATTTAGTTTTAGCGTTTATTTTAAAATGTTTAGTTTTATTTATTTTAATTAATCATTTAGTTTTTGTAGCTTTAAAATATATGTAACTTTATAACTTTATATGTAGCTTTAATACTTCAAAACTAATTGTAACTTTTATTTCTGTGCATCGCATTTTAGCTTTATTCCAATTCCTTAAAACATATTTACTACGTTCATGAACCCTATTGATTTTCAGAAACCAAATTATGATATTTTGAGCTTTTTGACCCTACATAGGCAGTAAAGAAACCTAGAAAGGTATTAAGGAGATTGTTAAAACAGCCCCCGAGTCCATATTTTAACAATGGTTTTACTTTTACTAGTTTGGTAACAATAACAGGGTTGTATTATAGTATAATGTTGTTCTTCTGTCTTCCCCTCTACTGAAACATAAGTGCAGCATTTCAAATCAGTCACGTACGAGTTTCCATTACAGTTAGGATACCTCCTTGTAAGACAGCTGCTTATGTAGGCAGCGATGCCTCTCAATGGGTTTGTTCTCAGGTCTAGCTAAATAACGTTTGCTCAAGATGCATGTGCGTAATAGCTCGTCCATTGTGGTACATGTTGTTGCTTGACGGTGGAACCACGTAACATTGTTTTTTGACAACAATACATGTTGCCATCTGCTTCTAAATACAACCACTGGCAATGTGTTGAGCAGATAAAGGATGTTGTGACAATAAACAATTGAACAGTCATCATAACCAGCGACAAACAGGACAATGTTCTGTAAATGAGCCGTCAAGGGCTTTGAAGAAGCTTGTCTTGTACTCCAAAGCTAATTTGAATGCAGCTGCAAATGACTGTAGGTGGAGGGATAACTCAGACAGGGTCACTGCGTACGGCGCTCTCTCTCTCTAAGGTCGTGACTGGGAGTGGGACAGAGCAATAGCAAAATTCCTATCCATAATTCAGTTTCAGACAGAAGGTGGAACGTTGTGAGAGAAAGCAAAAGTCTTATTTTTTCTGTTAAAGAGGTCAGACTTTGGATGACAAGGCCAGAAGCATGGATATTTTCTCCTTGTTGCAGACAGTGCTTGCGCCTGTGTGGGTACCTGGCTGACCCTAGAGGAACAAGAACACAATAAAAGAGAAAAAGAGGGAGACAGAGAATATAAATACAGAGAGAGGAGAACCTAAGTGAAGGAGCAGATGGCACAATTGGTCTGCCAAGTCTGTGTCCTCCCTGCCTCAGTGTGAGGGAAAACAAGAGGACATCCACAGTGTGTGTGTTTGTTTGTGAAGGTATGTCAACAAGCCTTGGCAGAGATTAATTTTAAACCCCTCGACCCCTAATCTCACGAGCCAGGAAGAAACCTACTGATGTTTAGCTTTTTTAAGGGGCATTTTGCCACTGAAATGACAGTCACTGCCTCAGAGGTTACAGGAAATGACTGATTGAAGAGTGAAAGGCAGGACTGCAGACAATTTGAATCCAAGGTCAAGCTTTAACATGTTGCAGGTTTGGCCCCTATTATTATTGTTTTTTAAATCAATATATTCATAATGTACCAAATGAAAAGGCTCTCTGTATCAGTGTTTCCTGCAACACGTCTAAGTTGTAAATTGTGAATGTAACTGTATTGCATGTAGTGCAATAAAAATAAATAGTATTAAAAAACAGTTGTTCTCAAAGGCTGAATGCAAAAACAAGCCAGTGAAGATTCAACTAGTGAAGTCTTTTTCCAGGACCAGTGCAGACTGAAACATGATCATATTTTATATACCTTCTTTGTAGTGAATCACAAACACAGCATAACCACTGTAGTCTGTAAACTGGTTCTCTAAAGTGAATCAGATACATTTTTGAATGAGTCAAAGCACGTACAACACAGCCAATCAAAAAATTGATTCACAAACAAATTACATTTATGAACCAGTTCATTTTAGTATATCAAAAGCAAATGTGATCAGTTTAGTCAAATGAGTCGTGAGCAAATTATTCATTTGAACGGTTCTTTTTAGTGAATCAAAAACTCAGCGTGACTGACAGTCTGATTCATAACCAAATTATTCTTTTTAAGCATCCATTTTAGTGAACCAAAAACATACAGTGTAGTTTAATTTCTGAAAATGAATGACTCTTAAGAGCCGCATCTAAAAACAGTTACTGATACACTTCTGTGCATAATTTACAGCATACATATGTTATAATATATACCGTAACTGAAAAACAAACAAACAAGTGAATCAGACAGAATTAAAGTGTGAATCAGTTTTGAATCGATTGATTGATTTATCTGAATGATGCAGCCAGACTGTGCACTGCCTCTGCTGGGTATATTTAAGGAAAAACAGAGGATGGATGTTACATATTCCAGGAGTGAGACATGCAGCTTGAGTATGCGGTTATGTTGTCTAATCAGGTCTATGTGGAACACTTCAAACATTCCCTCTCTCTCTCTTTGTAATCCACTCGCTTCCTTGATCATCTGCTACGTGACAGTACTGAAAAGAGGAAAGGGGTGAAATGTCTCAAGCGCACATTTTGCCAGCTCCCCGTTGCGTGCAACGACACACACCCTGCCACCGGATAAAAAAGCGACTCAGCCCGGTGAACTTCACATGTGAGGCTGTAGTTCGTCCAGTTCTTGGTTCTGGAAAGCCGCCGGGGTTACAGTATGCATAGCAATCCCATTCCCTCCCCACTGTAAGCTCCTGGGCACCAGGCCTGAATGCACGGACCTCTGCTTCCTGATCCGCCGTAATGGATTTTTTGAGGCTTGCAGCGTCGAGAGGATGTGCAGCTGCCCACAGTAGTGATAAAAACAGGCCATATGGTGCCACGGTGATGATGAAAAAAAGTCCACGTGAAGAACATACACACACACACACCAACAATCGCATAAACACGCATGCATGCACACCGGCAGGAGATTTTGACGGGAAAAAAGTGAGTATGTGGGCGGAATGTGAAAGGAGTGAGGCAGGACGGAACCGTGAGAGAGAGGAAAATAAAACGAGGGAGAGGTACGGGAGCGAAGAAAGAATACAATCACAGGTAATCAAAGCATGCACTTCAAACAAGCCAAGACATTTGTTATTATTTGCAGGGTTCTTTTCATCTGTTTGTTTGATACTTGCTGGGTATTAAAAATG
Organism: Puntigrus tetrazona; assembly: GCF_018831695.1. NCBI lineage: Eukaryota > Metazoa > Chordata > Actinopteri > Cypriniformes > Cyprinidae > Puntigrus > Puntigrus tetrazona. The sequence continues at coordinate 14,351,438 of NC_056713.1, forward strand.
ATTCGCCTCAATCACCAAAGGCAATTTTCCCAACATACCCTTTCATTTCTGATGCTCCTTCAGTCACACCAGGGAGTTGCTGGGGCAAGTCTTAATGTATGGGGTGAGACCCTCGACGTACCCTTTTGATTGGCAACATCTATTAATTCAGTAATCAGTAGCAATCAACACACAAAATACAGAGCAATTATTGCACCGCTTGTCCCCAGAAATCTGACTTTTAATGACAAGTCAATGGGTGTATTAGAAATAATAAGCGTCACTCTCTATGTTGTTTGTTTTTATCTTTTTTTTTGTGTTTACCTCACAAGCAGTGTCAAAACACTGGAGAGATATGCGTGGGCATCAGGTAACCCAAAAATCTGTGTTTGACAGTTACAGGATTTTGTGAATCACAGGGATGGAGTGAAAATGTGTGCGCGTGTGAGAGAAAGACTGAAACAGACAGACAGACAGAAGGAGAAGGAGGTGCTGCTGGCATTTAATCAAGCAAGTGTTCTTGTGTTAATCTGCCAGCCCACCTGATCAATGACTGAGAGCTCTGTGTCTTGTAGCAGACGACCCCCAGGCTGAGACACATATTAACTTCAAGTCCCTCGTAATAATGCACTGCCTTAAACACACACACACACACACACACACACACACACACACACACACACACACACACACACACACACGCGGTTTTGCAGCTTAATATTTTTTGGAATCTGTGGTTCTTTTTTCAGGATTCTTCTATGATTAAAAAGTTTAAAAGAACAGCATTTATTCAAAATTAAAATCTTTTCTAACACTGTAAGTCTTTAGTATATGTTTTTATTACATCAATTCAACACATCCTTGCTGATTAACTAATAATTTCTTTCAAAAAAAGAAAGTAAAAAAAAAATACTGAACACAGATCTTTGGTTGGTATTGTTACAAAAGATTTCTGTTTTATAATTATTTGAAATTGCAATATTTTTACAGAGTATTCTGTATTTTGATCAAATAAATCACAAGAAAAAAAATAAGTCTTGACAGGGATAAGAAACTTATTAAGTAGCCATATTTATTCATGTACGTAGCCTTATAAAAAGCAAGATAATATACTGTAGATTTTATACATTATTATGTATGAAAGACAAATACTTGATTATGATGTATTCTTTATATATATGTATTTTCACACACACACACACACACACATATATGAGTGTGTGTGTGTGACTTACTATTCATTTATTTTTTCTATTACTATTTATTTGCTTTTACATGTTGCATTTTTATCCCGCAAATATGACTGCACAGTTTGGCCCCTATTATTATTGTTTTTTTAAATCAATATATTCATAATGTACCAAATGAAAAGGCTCTCTGTATCAGTGTTTCCTGCAACACTTCTAAGTTGTAAATTGTGAATGTAACTGTATTGCATGTAATGCAATAAAAATAAATTGTATTACAAAACAGTTGTTCTCAAAGGCTGAATGCAGAAACAAGCCAGTGAAGATTCAACCAGTGCAGTGTTTTTCCAGGACCAGTGCAGTCTGAAACATGACCATATTTCGAATACATTTTTTTTTTAGTAAATTTATTTATTTTGTCTAATGAAAAGCATACATAAACCCCTTTGAAGATTAGGGTCAAAGTCGAATCGGTCCAGCTCAGTTTGTTTTGTTGCAATGGATAGTTCATTATGCATTATCCTTACCAAAAACAGATGTGCAGGGTGTCTCGCCTGTATTTTTATACGTCAAACGCTAGGTACCATTTTCTGCTCTCTCCCTCACTCGTTTATACGTTTATATCACCGTGCAGAACTCTGTAACCCCAGATGCATTTCTGTAATAAAACACTGCGAGAAATTATCCTCTGTATTTTCAGTCAGCCCATTGGGCATCATTATTCTACCCAGCATTCCCCTCCTCACCTGTGACACTAAGTGGAAGAAAAATTACACACTCATACCCCTCCTGTTTCTCTCTCTGTCTCTACAGCAAAATTCTAAAGACGTTGGTGGGGATACACAAGAAAAAAAACCCAATTAATTTTAAGCTGCAACATTCAGGCACTCAGAGTACTTGATCCTTTCCCCAAATTACAGAATCACAAACGCAAGCTGAGCCGCCACATGCTGCAGACAGTGGACTGATCGCAGGGCACCGATGAGCTCCATTCAGAGAGCCTCTTTTTTCGACCTCAACGTGTACTTTATGTAAACCCCTTCATTATTTGTACCAGAGTATACTACACAATGCCTGCTCCGACACGATAACCTCTTAGCACAGGCAATTACAAACTAATCGCTTGCTGAAACAGTCTTACACCGAATGCAATTGCTCAGCCATGGATATCTGGGTTTTTCTCATAGTGAATTACATCTCTTTTCCTCTAATGGAGATGAGGTTTAATCTGGGATGTATCAAATGAGCCAATAACTTTGTTTATGGCAATAACGGCCTTGATAATGCAGATTTGTATGCATATTATATCTGTCTAGTGGTTTAAACAGTGATACAGTGGCTAAGGTCGATTTAGACTGGTGAACTGCTACATCCACACCAACCACCAGAGGCGACTCTAATGGGGCGGCCTGTAGTCTTGTAAGCGCGCAACACGGCTTGGCCCTGAGGAACGCAAGATGCTTGAACTGTATAGGACTGCATCGCAATAAGCTTCACAGTGTCTGTTTCAGAGCCACGCTGAGCTGGGCCAAGTTTCCCTGCATTGCCCTGCTATTAATAGCCCACCCAGCCTCTAGAGGATCCCCACCAGGGAGCACAGAGAGAGATAGAAATAAAGAAAGAGAAACATGGAAAAGAGGGAGAAATATTTTGATGGAAAAACTGAAAGCAAGATGTTCAACAGTGTTGAGCAAGATTCCGCCTCCCTTAGACCCCACATGGTAGCCACCTCTGATGCTTGATATAAAAAGAAAACTTGTACTAGTTTTGTATTTTTATATTATTCCAATATCTTGTACTAGTGTAACAAATTTTCTTTTGCTTCTTGGAGCAAATTAGTAACTAATACTAATAAACATCTCTATACAGTATGTCTGCATTTGATAAGAAATACAGTAATTAGTAATAGTAATTTTGCTAAATATTAACAGTTTAAAATGTGTTTTATATTTGAATATATAAAGACAGAATTTTAAAAGCCATTACTTCCGGCTTCAATTTTATCCTTCAGAAATCAGTATGTCAATTTGGTGCTCAAAAAACATTTTAATGTTATACTACTTAAATTCTCTCTTTCTCTCTCTCTGTCTCTCTCTCTCTCTCTAACACACACACACACAGACACTGATTTATATGGTTTACAGAGACTCTCCATAGGCAATGGTTTTAATACTGTACAAACTGTATTTCGTATTTCCCTGCACAAACCCTACCCCTCACAGGAAACTTCATTTTTATAACTGATTAGCAGTATACTGAGTAAGTAGCGATACAGTATGTTGGTTTGCAAATTACTTTCTAGCAGGCTACCTGGTGAGAAACGTGTTTAATCTGGCAGTTTAATGTGTGATCTATTTTGAAATTAATTTGCATATCATTTGCAGAATTTCTATCAGGCACCAGTTAGAGTACCCAGTAAGTTCTTTTAGTCAACAAAATCACTTTTCAGCTCAGTGGGGACAGGATTGTGCAGGATTTGCTTCCACCCCATCCCATCCACTCTCCTTTGAGGACCCAGCAGGACCAGCTCAGATCCTGCCAGAGTCCAAGGTCATCTACTTTTATTAAGCAGCACAACCATTTGCTTCTTTTTACCTCTCAGCATCCCTTAGAAGAATGGCATTTACAGAGTCGATGAGCATTTCTGAGACAGAAACATTATCATGGTGCAGCAATCCGCCACCAGATTTATTTTAACATTTTATTACATCACATTTAATAATTGAGGACCACATGGCTGGTTTTCATTCACATAATGCTCAATGGATCGAGGCTCCTTGCGCAACGCGCCTTTAATGTGATCATTTCCCCCCCACGATGCTAAATAATGTCGCTGTCGCAGTGTTATCTACTGCCATAAACTCGGCACTTCAGAACAGCATCACGCAGTCGTATTTTCCGGTCCCTCTCTGTTGGGAACTGCTGTAGTGGAATAATTACTACCCTTCTTCTAGTGTGCATTACAAACAGGACATCAGAAAAATGCCACGCTCACATTGCTAAAACACGTGGCCACAGCATCAAAGATTAATTTAGCATTAATTGAAAATAGCCCGTTGTTTGACAAGCTGTAATGTGGGCCTGAATTAATCCTCAGAGGAGATCAAAACTAGCTTCCAATTAAGTAGCTGATAATGTCACCTGCGCTGTGAGCAGTGTGGGGTAAGACACAGGTTTAACTGCTAAGGCTGTGCAACCTGACCTCTGCAGCCGCCCCCTCCATCAGCCGGGGCGTGTTCTCGCTGCGCTTTAATTAAAGCGAGACCGCTCCATTCTGCAGTAATTATCTGATTTCACACGCAGATACGTCTACCTTATTACAGAAGCGAGCGGCTTGTTGGAAGTACATTTGTGCATACTGAGTTTGGAAATTGATTTAATAGTCTTTGATCGTGTTTAATAGTTAATTAATAGTGGTTAGTGTTGGAGCACCTCAGAGGAACTGTATCCTATTTTATGGCCTGGGCTTTGTAAAACACAGTAGCGTGTTCAATCAAAATCTTCTGGAGGAACAAATATGCATCTTGTATGGCCAGTGGGAAGTCAGTATAGTAAAACTATATAAGTATAGGGACCAGTTCTCACTAACAACATGTTGCTTATTACCATGCATATCACCAGCATATTAACTGTTTATTAGTACTTATAAAGCAGATATTCTGCATGAAGACATTCTACAGCACTAATAACACCCAGTATATATCAACTACCTTAAAAACTATTAATAAGCAGCAAATAAGATGTTTATGGAGGTAAAAGTCATAGTTAATGGTTTGTTAATAGCAAGAACTTAAGAAAGACGTTGCTCTGAAATATAAACTATATAAATTCTAGTTTTTCCGTATTTTACTGGAAGCAATTCAAAACACACTGAAAATGTATTGCCAGCTTACAAACCTCTAATGTATTTCTGACATGGTCTCTGTAAAAAATAGACTTTGGAGTCCAATCCAACATTGACAAAATATCAAGAAAGAGATGTATTTTTCCCCAGACTCCATGGCTGTCTCCATTTCATGACTTTAAAAACAAACCTGAGATCTGAAATACAAGATCATCCGTCTTCCAATTGCTCCTCTCGCCATCACACCTGCTGAGCAACAGCTATGTGAGTTCCCTCTCAATTAACACTGTGTTTGCTGCTCACACCACACGGTCTATGGGGAGAGGACCGCCGCTCCATAAAACCATGGTAGCCGGTGCAGCCTCCGTTCACAGAGCTTCCCGCTAGGCCTGCTAAACCACAACAACACAATTTTCTGCTATACCACCAGGCCCTGAGAGAGCTAGCTGCGAATCCGTGATCCTGTGACAGGTGTGATGCTGAATGAAACCGCTACGGTACACTGTCAGCAATCAGCCACTGCAGCATTCAGAAATGAACTAAGAATGCCTAAGAAATCCTAAATGTGAATTGCAAAATCATGTGATGAATATAAAATGGAGTAGAAAAATAAATTAAACTGAAAATGCACATAGCTTTTATTGGCTTGACAAAGTTTTGGGGGAAAAGTTTAAAAGCCTTGACAGAAGAAAGACAGAAAGAGAAACAGACAGTTTAAAGTAAAAAAAGTAAAATAAATAAATAAATAAAAGCCTTGAAAGAAAACAGACACATATGATTGAATGACAGATGGATTGACAGACAGTTGTATATGATGGACATGTAGACTGACAGGCACATATGATGGACAGACATACAGACAAACACATAATATAGATGGATGGACAGAGAGACAGATGCATATGATAGATAGATAAACATACAAACAAATACATATAAAAGATGGACAGACAAACAGATGCATATAATGAATGGACAGATATGATAGACTGATAGGCAGACAGATACATATGATAAATGAACAGACAGACAGACAGATGCATATGATAGACAGACAGATAAACTAACGCATATCATGGATGAATGGACAGACAGACGGACACATATATAGATGGACAGACAGACAGAAAGATACATATTGTAGCTGTGCAGACAGACAGAAACATCCCTGTTGGAAATACTTCTTAAGCTTTCAGCAGTGTTTTGGAAGGTGGTAGCTAATTTCTAGCTGGTCAAAGCTGTTCATAAGATGGTCCAAGCTGGTCATTTGCTAGGCAGCCATGTCCAAAAACCAGTCTGACCACCATGAATGACCAAATGATAGCCGGTTTGTTGTTGGTCCAAGCTGCAATTTTCCATAATACATCTGCCAGCGTAAGCTGCATTGTCCAGCAGGGGTTATCTACAGCTGTTTTGTATCCAGCACCTGATTTCCCTGGGCATCTCTTTCTACTCATTGGTCTGGGAATGGGGGCTGAAATGCCTGAAAAGCAATATGATGATTAATGCTAGCTAGCTCTTCTCCACTATGAAGCCTCTTGGTTTTAATTGACCTTGGAAGAGTCGTCCTGTTGGATCTGCATTATGGACTCTGCACTGGAACACCAGGATGTTTCAAATGCAGAGAGTAACAGTATTCTGTAGGTTGCAGAATAAATTATTAAAGCACCAGGTAGAAGCAAGAGAATAAGCAGAGCCTCTAAAAACCAGCCAGCCAGAAATTAGAAGTCGAAAGAAGCCATTTTAGAAGCAAAAGCCCATTATGGTATGTCATACGCTTCCTCCTTGTCATCCTTTCACCCAGTATAGCCATTAAATGACCCCAGGAGGCCCAAGGCAGTCCCCTTTGGTTCTTCTCTAAGTATTGTGGTGCAGTACAGCTTTATGCGGGATTTCATGAGCAGAGCTTATTAAGAGACAAAATGAACATGACCACTGCTACTGTGTCTCTCATCACAACGTTCGTAATCACCAGATCCTCATTGAAGCGTGGTGAGCAAGACAGGGACGTTAATGATAGCCTTTTCAGAATGACAAAAGGCAGACAGATTGTCAAATTAAACTCTGAGACTTCCCACTGTCCTTCTTGACGACTTGAGGACCTATAGAGATCAGAGCAGAGGAACTGTTAGACTGTATCTATAGCTATAGTATGAGTGTCACATGATATTCCTTTTTCCAATATGTGAGATAAATAAAGGGAGCGAGTGAGAAATGAAGGAACTGATACTTGCGTATTGACCAGCACTACTGCAAAAAGAGAATTAAACCCTCACCAATAAGTGTAGGCTCTGCCTGTGTAATGCGCCATGTCTGCCTCTCCTGAAAGTAACTCGGTAATGAGAATCTGCATTACCCGAGCAGCCCTATTGTACTATGCCGGCCCAGAATGCCGTATGGCCCAGCAGTTTGTTGGGCAAGTGGATGAGAGGCTTAAATCTGATTCCATCTATTGCTCTCCATTGCACCATTCTGACTGGCACCGCTTCTGAATTCAAATGTCTGGCCCAGCATTAGTGCAGCACAGCATGCCAAAACCGGCTTTTTCTCCCCATTAGGATTTGGCCCCCGAGAGAGATCGTGCAGGAGAGAAAGTGACAAAGCACACACAACCGGCGACACTCAAGGCACAATTTTAGGCGAAGAACAGGCCTGTTCTAATTTCTTCCTCCTCTGTTTATGTGCGAAGAAGTGGGCATGCATCCAAAGTAGCAAGGGTGAATGTGCTAATTGTGGCTAATACAATATAAAAATTGTGTTTGTGTGTTGCTTACTATGATAAGTAAGAGAATGGGGTGGGCTTTGCAAAGCCTGAACCTGGTTGCCAGTTTTGAACTAAGAAACATTTGTCAAACATACCTTGAGGAACACCTTAATATGTAAATTTGACTAGCTGTCTGATAACTACATTGCATTTTTAAAGACGTTGACCCAAAGAAAGAAAAATTCTGAACATGTGGCTCTTTATGTGAAAAACAAAAGAAGAAATAAAAAAAGTTGAACTCCACTGACTGCCATTGTGGAAAAAAACAACTTTCTTTAAATAACATTCTTTTGTATGCCACAAAAGAAAATCTCATACAGGTTTGGAATGACAGAAGGGGAAATGAATAATGACAGATATTCGAGGGAACTGTTGCTTTATGATAGCATATTATGTAGATAAAAATTTGCTAAACCTTATCCTTAATCATACTGTTAAAAAATGCTGCAGAATACTGATGCACTCACAATTAGTTTGAAGACAAAAAGTATATAAAATATTACAATATTTTATTTAATTTAGCATTCACAGTACAATTTGCTAAATTAATTTATATGACCTGGCTAAAAATACCACAATTAAAGAGTAACAAAACAAACTATATATTTAGCTGATTTTAAAATCTTGCCTCAATAAACTGCTTATTAATAGTTAGTGGGGTAGTTGTTAAGTTTGGATTATAGGATCTAAAATACGGTCCTGCTTGCATACATATGGAATATGCTAGTCACAGGCATGTTTGTAAGCAACTAGTTATAAATGAGAATTGGTCTCTAAACTAATGTGTAACGGCCTCCTAAGAAATGTGTCCAACTAGGGTCAAGGGAATGGGAAATAAATACTAGGAAATATGTCCTTTTGTACATCCCTACACCTGGCCAAAGTGAATACAGACAGTCCCTTGTGCAAAATCCTCGATAAAGAAGCCAGCACATGTCAGTGTTGGGATATGTGCAAATAGAAAGAGAGAGATAGAGAGAGGGAGCTTGAGAGATCTCTTTCATCTCTTCCTGACATCTTCAAAGACAATGAGAATCACTTTACTTTGGAGTGAATTAACATGCAACACGCACACACAAACCTTGTTCAAACACGAACGCCAAGGCAACTGACACCAGCTCGTCTCTATATCCACTCCATCAGCAGTCTATTCTCCACGTGCCCTTTGTTTGGCTGAATGTCAGCTTGGAGACTATTAATAACAGTGGCAGTGCCGGGATGGTTTGAACTGATCTCCTCTCCATCAACACCCTGACTGCTCTGCACACACATCAAAGGGGTGACGGGGTTGTCGTGCTCATGAAAGCGGGCGGAAGATTCGTGAATGTAAGCTGGCAGGCGGAACAAATTCGGCTAATGGTCTTTTTTATCTTTATCGTAGGTTTAGCTTCTGTCTGAAAACAAAAGCCACATCGAGCATTTGGCCCTAGTGTTGACAGGAAAATCCTACTCTTTAGGTGTCTTGTCCAGTGTGAGGGAAGCTACAGTTTCATAGTTCACTAAAAAAAGTACATTCTGTCATTGTGTTCAGGGGCGGGAAGGATTTCTTCCAAGGGTATGCAGAATTACAGGCCCGAGTCCGACCCAAGCCTGTCTTCCCCGTCTCCCGAAATAGCTTATACAAATGTTATTATAATAGTTTAGTTTTGTAAGAAATGGAAAATGTATTGCTGTTCGTCAAGTTAATATAAAAAAACATTTGGAGCATTTTTAAGGGTTAAATGTAAGTGAGTTGATCATAGCCAATTTTTTAATAATTTAGCATTCTCAAACTATAACGACTATAATGTCTAAACCGTTCAAGCATCCCGATGTTAGTTTAAATGTTTATCCCGAATAAATGTGCGCTGTTAGACACATCTAACAGAAGCTGAAGTGCTCTCTGCAGGACACGGAGGCGCCAGCAGCCTCAATTGCATATAATTTTTCAGTAGAAACAACTTAAATATGCCATAATTTTTTGCTCATGAAGGTAAAATTAATATATCATTTGGAACCGTAAAGGGTCTACTTTTATTTGTGTACATTCCAACAAAATGGTGCTTTTACTAAATAACTAGGAAAAAAAAGCAGGATGTGGTTTCTCTTTTCTTCACAATGATGAACTGAAAATCAGTGAATGGTCTTACATATATATTAAATATATCTATAGAAAGCTTTAAATTACTACTTTAAAACGAAATAGTTCAAATTGAAAGTAAAAACTCTTTCACTAATCCCTAAAGATGCATTTCTCTCTGAAGGCACGCGTCCAATGATGGGATGGCAAGTCGTTTAAATATAAAAATTGTCTAAAATATAAAAATAAGGCAAAGCCTATAAAAGGCTTAATAATATTTTGCGTTTTATTTTAGAATTGTAGCTATCCAAAAAATCTATATATAAAAAAACAAATCATGGCATATGTAAAACTTTGTATAGATGCGTATATATTTTCTGAATGTTCTGTTAAAATGTAAAGGATTTGCTGCAATGTCTGATATGTGAATTATTTTTTGGCCTTTTATTATTATTATTACTTTATTATTATATTTTTTTTATATCCATGCAGCAAATGCTTTAAAATTACGTTATTGCATTCCAGATGCTTTTAAAGAATTGTGGGGCAAATCTCAGATCAGAGCATTCATGGTACTCACAGTGTGTACAGCTGTTTAACTGCAGGCACCACTGATTGTGTTGCACTTGTTTTGCATGATTTACTTATTTCTGTCAAACACATACCGTTTCTGTCCTTATAATAAAGGTCAAAACAAGACTGAATATCATTCTGTGGCCAAAAATATATTTAAAAAATGAGTTTTGTCAAATAATACAATGTGATATATTTAACACACTAAACTGTTGTGGGAAAATATCTTGTTACGGGAAAAACTATAGCATTCTGACCTACCGTCATGCATTTGAAAAATACAGTCAGATTAGTAACATTGCCTTGGGAGTTAGATCACGTCTGCCTTGGGAATTACCGGATGCTGGGCCCGTAATGGCTATAACGTGAACTAGACAGTCCAGTTGGACTATGGACTTCTAATAGAGCCTACTGCTTAATAGGTTCAACCCACACTGTGATAATTGCACAGGATGGAGTCAGAGCAGTCTGCAGAACTGTCTTCTCATTCCTGCACGGTTTCACGTTTCGTCTTTTTTTTTCAATTCTATCGAAGTTATTTATGTGTCATTGTTTCAGTTTCAGAGAGAGGCTTACAATTGTGTGGCATTAGTCGCAGCTCAAGGGCCTGTACACTTGGCAGCTGAGTGTGCTCATCTGAAAACTTGTTTTTCTTTGAGCACTGTTTCAGTGTATGCTGCTGTGATAGACGGTAAACGCTGTCGGGCAGACCGTGAGTGAGTGTGTGTGTGTGTGTGGGAGGGTTGATTTCAGTGGGGGGTGAATGTGTGTGTTTATCACACACAATTTGAAATGCATCGAGTCAACACAACAGCGCTGTTTAAAATGAGCCCTCTCTCGTTTCTTATTTCAAGTAAGTTATTATATGAACTGTGCAATTACGATGCATTCGAAAATGAATTTTGTGAGATTTCAGTTTTGGAGCGATTATTGGCATCACTTTTAAAAATGAAAGAGCTCCACTTAAAAAAAAAAAAGTGCCGTGCCCATTACATGCAAAAGTATGTGTGTATTCATATGAGTGTGCCATCTACGTAATTACAGAGTAATCATCTGTAGCCATTATCTAATAAAGCGAAGGGGCTGTTTTGACTGTATCTCTCTAAACTGAGCTTACTGAGTGGTGCCCTACACTTGAATTTAAAGTAACATTCCGGGTTCAGTACAAGTTCAGCTCAATCGACGGCCTTTATGGATTGATGTTGATTATCACAAAAAAAAATATTTTGACCCCCTTACGGTGAGTCACTCAGAATGAAGGTGAATGAAAAGCATAAATACGAACCTTATAATTTGTTAAAAGCACACGTTAATAGTTATTTTAAATTGTGTATAATTTGATTGATTAAGCTGTTTAAATTATTTTATAAAATTTTTGTACATATCACTAAGTCAACGAGACCCAGAAATTTCAAGTAAATAAGTAGCATGAAATTAATCAATAAAACTCAGCTGAGGCTGGATGTTGCACATTTTCTGAAGCAACTTGTTCACTTTGAAATTAAAACCTTTGTTCGCTCTAAAATCAAATTAAAACTTGGATCAACACTACCAATATGGTGACGCAAGTCTCAACTAATGTTCTTGCATGTTGCCTAACCAAATATTATGTCAAATGTATACTATAATTTAAAACATTGATCGATGTTTGGTGCAAATGTTCATTTCTGGGAGAACTATTGGGTGTTTATTTTTGTCTTACAGCCTACATGTAAAGCTCTTTTGGCCATCTTAACCAAAAGTACATGAGGCATAGACACAGATACAAAGTACACAGATACAATTTCAGATAGCCAATATCTCAGAGCGTCTAAAAGCTCTTTTTTGCCCTTGGGATTGGCACAGAGTGTATTTTTCCATGCAGAAAGGTCTCTGAGATATATTTCAGGGATGTGTATTTGTTATGGATGGGTGTGTAGCGGTTTGTCATGCTGGCTAAGGTGGCATCGGTGTTATCTCTGCCTTTCAAAACCGTGTGTGTGCCTGAAACGTGGGCACTGGGGCACACACAGGCCATCTGTACCTGGGGTTACAGCAGCAAGGTTATTTCAAAGCACACACATGGTGTTGTGTGCACATAAATTCATGTGCTAATTCACTAAACAGCAACTTTTATTCCCAAACTTCCAAATTAGATTGTTATTTACATGATTCTTATGCTAAAACACATAACACTTCATGCAGGCATAATTTAGCGGATTCCCCCACACAGTTTACCTAACTTTGTGATTCATTAGCTGGGCCGTCAAACTACATTGGTTGCACTCATTGTCTTGTTTTGCTAAAACAGCTGACCTGTTCAAGAGATTGTTTGGACTATGCTCGTTGTGCATATGATTTTGATTCACTGAAAATAATGAATTATGGAAAAATAATCAAGGATTCATCCATTCTGGGAATGGGACTAAAGACCCACCTCATATGAGCAGTAAGGTTATTTCAAAACACACACATGTTGTGTGCACATAAACGCATGTGCTAATTCACCAAACATCAACTTTTGCAGCGTTTTATTCACATGATTGCTTATGCTACAGCACCTGAAACTTCACAGTGGCATGAGGGGCATCAGAGTCATAAGTTGGACCATCAAGCTACATTGGTTGCACTTATTGTCTTGATCCGCTAAATCTGACTCATTCAAGAACTAAAATGCAATGTTTAAAAAAAAAAAGAAAAAAAAAGAAGTTACTTATGTGATTTCTTATGCCACTGCAGGCAGGCTTCATAGGACATGATAAATTCAACAGATTCCCCCACACAGTGTATCTAACCCTTAAAGTAGCCCTTCCTGTCCTTAGGACTCCATCATGTCCCTCATCTAGCCCAAGCGAGATTATAGTCCATAGTACCTGTTAGTGTAGGTTGAACTGAAAGCACCTCAACACAATAGAGAGCCTCTGGGGTCTGATAGTCATCATAAGCGTGTGGTCTCTCTCTCTCTACCCCTCTCTGGTGGTGAAGCTGATCAGAGAGCCAGCTACTCTCAGTGTGATCAGCCTGAAGGCTTTGTCTGACCTTTAGCAGATTAACAGTGCTGGCAGTGTGGACTGGCTGCTGTTGATATTCCACCATTGGCTCTGATCTTCTATCATCTCCATTCATTGTGAAGATAAGCCCGAACAGACACAGGTGACTGTCTGTCGGCACAGCAGCAGAGATGGAACTGCTAGAGAGCTGCCAGTTCATAGTCTGTAATTTTACCCCGCAACCCTTTCACAGGATCTCTGCTATTGTCTTCCAGGTGAGCCGGAGGTGTAAGGCTTGTGATAGAGGGGATGAATGAAATGCTAAATTACGGGCTAAACCTGAAACTGAGAATGTGGTTATTAAGCCATAAAAGTGTCTCTTTTAAAAGAGTTATCTTAAGGTAAATGGATTTGTAAGTTAACCCCTTCATTAGAGTAATTTGTTCAAGAATCCGTCAGACCACACTGCTCATGCGATATGCTTGTGATTCACTAAAAATAACCAGTTCGTAAAAGTAATTTGTTCAGCACTATACGACTAATACGAGTCATGTTTGGGATTCACGAAGAGTCATTTTTTAGAGACTGGTTGGACTACACAGTTATGGTTTGAAATTTGTTTATTGGGACTACATTGGCTGGTGTGATTTACTTAAAAGAACCTGTTCATAAGGCACCAAACTAGACTGGTTACAGATATGGTCTTGATTCATTAAAATAATTGACTGATAAGAGGCATTTTATAGATTGGTTAGACAATATTTGTTGTGCCTATGGTCTTGTTTCACTCATCATTAGTTCACCTATAGACTGCTTTGACTGTGCTGTAGGTTTGTGATTAACTAAACAGAACCGGTTAATAAGAGTCATTTGTTCACCAATCGACTACATTGATTAAATAAATTTATGCTTCAGGAAACATTGTCACTTACATATTAGTATAGTGTTGTTATCCACATCTGTGAACATGCATGGGGGACCTACAATTCTAACCCTACACACAGGATTATATGCTAACTGTTGTATTAATTCTATCACCCATCATGTAACATCACCAAAGCAAAAGATTTTAGTTGTTTGGAAAGTTCCAGCTACATAAAGCATCCACATTCTTGAAATCACTTATGGTAATTGGCCAGAGACGCGGAGCTCGGCAGGTTAGGGATGTACTGACATTTTCTGACTAATTAGACGTGAAACAAACACAAAAACAAGAACAGTTAGCAGGATGCAGTGTTACAGGCCGAAGAATCATTGTTATCTACATTCACAGACAGAATAGACAAATCTTTCTACACATACACACAGGCATGCATGATGCAACAAGTCCAGGGCTTAGTCAATTTGTTTTGCAGCCTAAGCACGTTGGCCATGCCAAACAGGAAGCATTTCAAACAGGAGAAAAAAAAAAAAAAAAAAACTTGCGTGCAGTTTTCGCTAGTACTTTGAAGCCCACTACAGAGCCTTTGCTTGTCACTCCGGCGCGTACAAGGGGAACTGGGAGGATGTGATTGGATGGTGGCACAATCTGCTCACCGAGGGAATAAAACAAGGCAAACAGAGCTAAGAACCAGAACATCGCTGTTTTTAAGGACACTGCTGTTAACCGACATCCATATCACAGGTGCACAGCAGGCCCCACTGAAGTGCAGAGCGTACGTAATGGCAAATCCAAACTGATTACAGTCTCCCGATTGCAGCCGAGCGATTCAGTGCATGTGAGTTTATGTGCAGAGCGTGTACGTGTGACACAGATTTTCCATTACCACTTAGACAACAGTAATTACTCTGCTCACGTTCAGGGGGCTGGGCACAGGGGGTCAGCAAAGCCGACTCGAGCGATTTAAGGTGCAAGGGGTGAATGCATTTAAACAGAGACGGTCGATGTGCTGCCACAGTGTTGGCGAGACTTACAGAAGCCTACTTCTCTCTCTCTCTTTCCTGCCTCTCTGTGTAACGCTGCCAAATGAAACTCTGCTCCGATATCTCAGACAGCCACCAATGTGAAAGATTCATCACAGGGAGAGATTATCAGTGCCAACCAAGGCAGTGGGGGTCGGGCTAGCCCGGCGTAATGACCACTAAATGACCAATCAGTGTGCAGTGGCAACAAATGTGAGATCTTCAGTCCACACAGCTTCCTCCATCTCATTAAAACAACCCTGCACCTGTGGTCCTGCTGCAGCCCACATCTGTCAAATTTAACCCTTCTGCATTTTCACAAGACACATAGAACGTTGTTGTTTGTAGTACTTTAAAAATGAAGGCACATACATGTATATTAGTGCTTTCAAACAATACATCGTGATTAATCGCATTCAAAATAAAAGTTCTTGTTTATATAACACATGTGTGTACTGTGTATATTTATTTTGTATATATAAATACAAATACATGCATGTATATATGTAAGCAAAATATGTTTTTATATTTTAAATATATTACTATATAATATAAAATATTTTAATATTAATATATAAATGCATATACATACACAGTACACATACATATATTATGTAGACAAAAACTTTATTTAGCAATTAATTGTGATTAATACATACACATGCGCACTTATTAATACATTTACTTATATATATATATATATATATATATATATATATATATATATATATATATATATATATATATATACACTCTATATATGTCTATCTATTCATATTATACTTAAATTAATTAATGTGAACTTTTAATAATTGAATCTTTCCATGACTTAAAATCAGCCATCACAGTAACAATATCTCTAACTTAGACTCTCAGATGATTTGAATATAATGGTGAAATTATAGCAATAACGCCATATTAATTGTTTTATAGTGAATGATGGGATGAAGAGTATTTTATATTAGAACAGCTGCATGAAGATACATTACATCCTAATCGTTTGAAATAGTCCAAATTTGAAATAGTAAGTAAACTAAAAAAGCACAATAATCAAATAAAAGTGGCTATTTTTTAGCATTATTTACTTGATCATAAATAATTTTACAGCATATAAAGCCTCAGCTTTGAAGGCGGAATCTGCTTTAGGAATCTTTACTCTGAGATCCCCATCTAAAGAGCTCTATCATTATTCCTCATACATCTCTGGAGTAATGAAGGCTCTCACCCACGAGAAAAAGGCTAGGCTTTATTAAGTGCATGTCCAGTGTGTTATGAAAGCAAGATGCATGGCTCAGCAGCATGAGAAAGAGAGGGATAGAGAGAACGAGAGAGAGAAGTGGAGTAAACAGGAGGTGAGAACGCCTCAGATTAACCTTTGCTTTCCTGGCATCAAAGAGAGTGCTGTCCACAGCAATCATGTCCGGGCTGGAATGTATTTTCAGTCTCTCCCAGTCTTTTTTGCCCATAAAGTGGTTCTGCAGCCTAGCTGTGTGATCTTGCAGTAAATCCAACTCAGAATATATAAGATCGGCTGCTTTAACCAGAGCCTTTCACACAGGAGGTCAATGCATATGGAAGCCTGTTTCAGAGTATAAATAAAAAAAGAATTGTGAAATGAAGTTTAAAATGAGAAAAAAAAAAGTTCCATTATTGGATGTAGAGTCACTGTGTGGTATATAAACCCACAATACTGAGAAATGAATTCGCAAAAAGTGGATAATATAATGACATGCTGTAAGATTCGAAGTCACATTCAATGATAATAAAGCCAAAATTATTCTAAAAATAAAGTTGAAACATTGAGTATCAAAGTGAGATATAAATCCACAATTAAGAGAATTAAAGTTGCAAAAGTGAGAACTTTTGACACTATGACATTGAGAGATACAATGTCATATTGTAAGTCTCATTGCATGATATGAAGTCACAATTATGAGAAACAATTGAAAAAGTCATAAGAAAGTGCAAGAAATAATACCACAATTATAATAAAGTATTAAATACCAATTACATTTTAACTATTCAAAAACAGGCTTACATAAATAAAAATGGCAGACTTTTTTTTCCTTTTTGGAATTAGTATTGTTATTTACCTCATTTTCAAAACAAAAAAAAATCATTATGTTTTATGTTTAAAAAAACAAAACAATTATTTGCCCTTATTTATCAATTATCAGTTTATCTTTGCTTTTTGTTGTTAGTTTTTTTTACTTTCTTTGTGCTTGTGTATGTGGGTAAGAGAAATGTATCAGCTTTGTGGTGACTGCACTTCCCCAGTCTCTTTGTGAAAGTGCTGAATGTGGTGTGTGAGTGTGTGTTTATGCACCTGTCACCTGTCCACCACTGCAGGCTACAGGGGAGAGACTGGTCTGCTCCGAGGCAGAGAGTATGGCAGGCAATGAGAGGCTGTCACTACTATCTCACTACTCACCTCAAACACATTCCAGTCTCTCTATATACCTGCTCTCTGCTCTGTGCAGCCCACTCTCTTTGCTCTGCCAATCCTGCTCATCTTTCAGCTGATTTAACCTGATAGGTCAGATTATCTGCTTCTGACTTCTAACGCTAACTACTAAAATGCATCTCATTCCAGTTTAACCACTAACTGCAGTTTGTGTCTTCAATGCTATGGGATTAGATTTGCATTAGAAATATGTTGTAATGGTACCAATATTTCAGCAGGCCGGTGGAAAGAATGAATATCCTATTGAATGCATTCCTTTTATTGAAAAAGTTAAATATTAAAAGTAAATCCTTTTTATATCTTAATAATTAAACACTGTTATTTAAATCAAGTAAACTGTCAGTAATAAATAATTACTTGCTCTCTTTTTCAGTATTGATTAACACTGATGATATTAAAAGGCAATGCGTGTTATAAAACATCCAGATCTCACATTTCACACAACCGCAAAATGATTGACAGTATTTCCGTTCTAATTTGCTTAAACATTACATATTTATGCAAATATTGGCTTGGTACTAAAGTACTGGTGCTTGACATATTGTGTATTTACTGAAGTGTTATAAAATGAGAGAGAATAAAAACACTTTAAATCAAGAGGGAAAAACAAACTTCGAAGTCAGCTCTTAAAAACCTTCCTTTGTTAACAGGTTTCCTGATTTCAGAGTTTTCATGTACTCTTCCAAAGTCATTGAATAAATTGTGTTTTCATTCACTGTGTTTTCATTCTCTCAGAATACATTTACACCTGTAATAGTTTAGTTACGTTCAGGCACAAATCTAATCCCTTTCAAGGCAGTTTCCTCTTGAATGCTTGAGCTTCTAAATTACTCTCACCATTTAAAGGAGTTACTACTAACTAAATAGGTTGCCTGGCGTTTCCCAATACTAACAACTAACAACTAAACTACTACTTTGGACATCTCTGAAAATGTTCTGATGGTGACACTTTATTTTAAGGACCGATTCTTGCCATTAACCAACCGCTAACTATGATTTTTACCTCAATAAACTCCTAATTTGCTGCTTATTAATAGTTAATGAGGCAGTATTTCAGTTTAGATTAGTAAGGAAGAAAATGGTCATGAATATGTAGGTATGCTATAAGCAACTAGTTAATAGTGAGAATTGGTCCATATACTAAAGTGTTATCGTTCTGACTAACCCACAGATACTAACAATTAATGGACTTAATGAAACTCTAAAGGAAAGTTCAGGAGAAACGCGTTCATCTAATCCTGTCAATCACAATACAAGGGAATATCATTTCCTGTTTATCCTTCACCACTTAATGCATTTTCCTTCATTTCTATTCATTTCAATTATACAGTGGGGTCCACAAGACCACTGTTCCAAGTTTTTCCATAGTAGTTTAACACAATGTTTCTTTGTTGTAAATTCTTCTCAACCCCTAAAACTTTGTTTACTTCTAGGTTTAAATTAGATTTTCAATCACAGATTTTCTGTAGTCTCAGAATTTGGGAGCCCACTTTATATTTGATATGATATTAACTTAATTAAATAGTCTGGAGGGGATTTAGAGCTTGAGTTGACTTTCAAGCCCTTCATCACAGACGGCAAGCCAAATATGTTTACCTTCATCTATCTCAAGGATTATATGAACGTGTGAACTCGTGAATTGCATGTTAACAGCCGCTCTCACCTTACACTAACAAAAAAGTGAAGTGATCTGCATTCTAAACGTCTACTAAATCTGTGATTGTGCGCTTTTCTTTCTCTTAGCCCTAAATTATCGTACTTGATTAATCCATAGCACTAATCAAGATGCTTGCTGATGAATCAGCTGTGACCATTACAGGATAAAACAGCTTCCCTGCAGAGCATTTGCAAAACACCAGATTAACACACCGTCGGATCATCTGTCACAGTATCACCCTTGCTCTGTTCCAGAACCTAGTGAGCAGCCTACGGAAGCAGCATTTTAAGGCATCATTTCACTCTCTTTGAGAAAGATGTTCTGAAAGGTTGCCATGATAATTTGTGCCGCATCGTTAAGGCCAGATTTTAAAGCGACAGTCTAAAATGCAGTGCAATACCTTCAGCGAAAAAATCTGATCTGATAAAGTGAATATCAACAGCAATTATTATATTATGCATATATGCTTTTAAGAGTCTTACACCATCAAAGCAACAAAGTCACTAGTGAGGTTTTTCGGAAGTAGACCAGACAATGAATACAACTCTAGGTTTTGGAAAAGGGCTTCTGTGACTTCCCTGAAGCACTTTTGACTTTACCATCTTTAGCATGTCTCTCGGATCAGTTCTTTTTTTGCCTTTTCCTGCGTTCCTGTTGCTTCTCTGTATGCTAACACACATTCTTATCTCTGATCATGCAAACTAAAATAAGCGCTTGTTTCACCCGCTGGTCTCTCTCACATTCAAATTAGCAGGGAAACTTCGCTCTTACTGAGCAACTGTGTGCAACTGACATCACCGGTGCGATAATTGCACGGCTGCTATTCATGTAAAAGACTTCTTAACACCTGCTTGAATGCCAGGAGAACGTAAGCTCCGCCCAGTCTCAATATAACATGTTGTTCCTCACAGGATGTTGAGGGCAACTGGTGTTCTCACAGTCGTTTATTTTTTATGTCAATGCAATCCGGCCAATTAAATGAACCTACCTGTTTCCTCTCACCTCACATGAAGAGTTTGGTGGTGCTTATTATAGCACCAAAGATTTATAATGATGAAACTGAGGTAATGGCTATTTTCAACCCATCACAAGTGGGGTTTTTTTTCTGCATCACTGGCAGAATAGTGTCTATGTGTATGAGAAAGAAAGATACGGACTGTAAAGTACAGCAGCTGTCACAGTGCCATCAAAGATATGAAGTAAAACCATTGAAGAAAAATATATATTTCTGAGGCAGGCTATAAAATGTCTCTCGGAGTTGCTCTATAGGGAGGCTGGGGGTTGGAGCCACCGACTCCAGAATGGAGATAATGTAACTGGAAATGTGACAGGATGGGTTATAGGAGCAAAGCATCCAGCATTATAGACATAAATGGCTATGCGTCATGGTGCAGACACATTTGGCTGTTTTGCTTTGCCTGACATTTGTAATGGCTTCGAGACTGTTTGTTTAGACTACGACGGGATCAGAGAGAGAAAAACAGCAGCCTTAACTCATTTCCTACCCATCAGCCTGCGGATTACCCGACCGCCATTAGAGTCGATTGCAATGGCGTAAACAGAACTTCATAAGATGGAGATCAAATGCATGCTGCTATCGAGTTGATTTTGCCCGTTTCTGTGCATCACAGAACACAGCTGCCACGAAAGCTCTTGACAGTCACGCTTCTGCCTGAACTATGCAGGGAACTGTCCATGGTGCTGACACAGATGAAAGCTGAGCTTTGGCTGTTAGGGGGTTTCAACCAAGCTGAAGCACACTAGCCTGTCGTACTACGGTGGCATCTGTTGCGAGAGGCTTTTGAGCGGCGCCGCTGATAGGGACGCTGATAACCGGGCTCTTTCTCACTTTCAGCACTGTTCCTTCTAACCGTACCTGTCACTGTCAGTGGCAATAAAACTAGGCTTTGGGTTAACACACTCAGACATAATGTGATCAATTCAGTGGGCAAACAAAGTCGCTTGCCTTATCGAAATGGCTGCCAGTTCGACAGCTGTCTGTGCGTAATCCAAAAACGCGTGTCGCTGAGGTTGACAGCTAGCACCTACGTGCACTTTCGCACCTGCAGACATATATAGCACACGCGTCTCCGTGTGAATGCATGAATGAAAGTCTTCTGCATTCATGTTATTAAATGTACACACTGCAATCTAAGTGACAAACAGATGCAGACTCACAAGCAAAACTCACTTCGCATATTTAATCTAACTAAAGGGCAGCGGTTTTGAATAATATATGAGCTATGTCCCTATAATAGCGAGGGGACAAAACAATCAATTTTCTTTATGAAAGAAGGATGAAAATGAGTCAGATTTATCCATGTCATTACTGAAGATCAAATTAGAAGAAGGAGCGTGAGCTGGCAAGGGTAATTATGGAGTGAAAAAAAGGAAGAAGGAAGTCGTTTTTGGGGGGAGGAACGTATGGTTTAATAAAATGAAGTTTTTGTCTCCATTATCGCTATGAAGATGAGGGAAATGCAGGGGGTTGAGCTCACTGAGACTAGGCATTGTGGATTTTTTGGGGCTGGAATGAGAGAGACAAATGAACGGAAGAGAGGAAAAAATAGGAGAAATATCTGCAGGGCCTCGAGGGAGCAGAGAGAGATGAAAAAATGACAGATGGACAAGCACTTTCTTTAAAGCTATTAGAGTGGGCCACAGCCATGCAGTGAGTAAATGTCAGAGAGGAGTTTGATGAAGATAAGCTGAGGGAAGATTTACACAGCTAGTTGAATAGGGAGGAACCAATGTCCACTTCTCATCACTGAACCCTCTCACTATATATATTGGACTTACCCAAGTTACGTATCTCACAATCTTGCCTCGATCTACCCGACTGGCTACATGCAAGGAGACCATAGGGACTGGTGAGATAAAAATAGATCCAGACATAAAATGTTATGCTAATGGTTCCTAGTGTTGCACAGTAAAACAGGTTTGTGCTGTCAGCATAACAGCAGGGAAGGGAATGAGTACCCCAGTACTTGGAAGTGACAGCAATGATCAATCAAGAGAAATGCACTAATTGTGTGACTCTGTCAATTAGAAACATGTACTTTTTAATTCTATTATGGGTTACATCGACGATTTTGGCATAAGGGAGATCAAGGGCAATTGTAACACACTCAATTCCTCCAATCGGAAAAGCTAGAGTGGTTACATCTAATCTGCACATGCTCAGTAGTATTCTCTCTTTGCCCGTGGAAAATGAGCACAGCCATTTCACCTCTGCAGAAGTTTTCAACAAAATACTGATTTCGAGGTACAAAAGTTACTTTTTTGAATGTACAGCATTTTTCTTCGAAAGCAAATGTATAGATTTTCAACATTTCCCCTCAGCTTCCCCTACTTTGATTGTTTAAAAGTGGAACCACCTATGCCATTAAAAAGCAAAATGCAGCAGCAATATAAAAGGCATTCAAAGTTAAAGTAAAAGCTGTTTCCAAATTGTTTTACAGGTCTCAGGTAAAACGATTTGCATTTGATATAAATGTAATCCATCCTAAATCTCTGAATTGAACCTCTACTGATGATGTATAATTTTTCTCTTTTGCATGTATCTGGTGACACTTGTTAAATAGAATATTCCTCATACATACCTGCTAGTCTTAAAATAAATAGCATTTTAAGAGCATCCTGTATTTGGATGTTTTGCAATGCATCCACAGCAGACAAAAGCTACTGGCACATCCGAAGCAACAAATACATAAATAAAATAGTGAGCGGCACTTAAACAAGTATTAAACCAAATGTATAAACAGCTGTCTGTTCTCTGACATGCAGGTTTGGCTGAACTATGCACAGACTTAAAGAAAATTCAGTACGTTGCAATGCTGCTCAGAAAATTCAATCAAAACAGTGTTGGTAGTTTGTAGGGCACAAACAGTACTTAGGGACTTTCAGTCTGGGGCAGCGACAGCACTCAACACTCTCTTTGGAGACACACAAGACACATTTTTGCATTCAAAAAACATCTAGATGGAGCTCAACTGATGGAGTGGAGTGCAACAGAATGCAGGGGTCTTTAAAAGCAAAACTATTTTTAACTTGACAGCCAGTCCTAAAAACATGAGATATGGTGCAAGATGCTACACTGTCAGAAAAATGTGTACAACAGCTTGTCACTGGGGCAGAACCCTTAAAATGACAACTTTGTCGCTTGTCTTCCCCTAAAAGGTGCATATTAGTATAATAAAATAATCTAACATACACTGTAAAAAGCAACTACATTTTACAATGCACCTTTTAGGGTTAGACAAGTTAGAAAGGTGGCACTATTACTAATACAAACCTTTTAGAGGTAAATAAGGTACCCAGATGTCCTGTTGATGGTCTCATATGGTACAAAAACAATTTGTGCATGTTTTTCTGTGAGGAGAGTGCAAACATTAGAGTAGACATCACCTGCTGTCTGGTCCTAAGTACTCCAATACCTGAACAGTCAAACTGACCGAAATTCACAGTGGCAGCTCCAGTGAACGCATCAGTTAGGTGCTCAGATATTACTAAATAGCATTTGCTAGGTGCAGCAGGTCTAAAACTATAAATTCTGGACCCAGTGGTAGTTGTTGTACCATGTGAGTTTAGTATCTGTCTTAGAGCGCATTTAAAGGTCAGGATTCGGGCAGCGGAGAGAGTTGGAAGACTGCTGGCATTTAGTAACAAAACAAGAATGTTGGGAGAGTGTTGCGGGGCAGGACTAAAAAGTAGAGTGCGCTGATGGGCTGACCCTGCGCGTGCCTGGCTCACCATGCGCTCCCTGGCCTCCTGCTGCAAGCAGGATTGATGAGAGTGGTCTGGCCACCAGACACTGGGCCAGATTACAAACACAGCGCTTTGTCTTTGTACACCACAGCTTCTCAGAGCATGGAGGCCCCACATTAATTGGTAGCAGTCCCCCGTTGAGAGAGTCCCCAGCTGTGCGGTTCACTTTCACTTCTCTTGTTCACCGACTCCTAGCGCGTCAGTGTACGGGTAACAGAGGGAGGCAGTGAATTTGTGTACATGTGTAGATATGCAGTGGGAGCATCTCTGCATGCAACTTTGTGAATTCTGCAATGTTAACAAGATATGATGAAACACATTGTGTATATCCGAATCTCAGACAGGAAAAAGTGACAGAAAAAAAAGCCTTAAAGGTGTACGTAATTTAAATGCCAAATATGAAATGCTCCTACTAACTGAAAAATATGACTAAAATCATTGTTCTGAGGAATAACGCCTGTCATTTAACAACCCTAGGCCCTTAAATGGATGGTTCAACCAAAAATAAAAGTTCTGTCATCGCTTACTCTCTCTCATGTCGTTCCAAGCCTGTATTACCATCTTTCTTCTGTGCAACATAAAAAAAAAATATGGTTTTAAAATTGTTTGGAATGACACAAGGTAAGTAAATGGTCAACTATCACTTTTTTCCGTATGGGAAGTCTGCCTTTTTTTGGCGAGTCAGATAATTTGGAGCCATCTTCAAGCTTTCTATCGTTAGGTTTTTTTAAAGGTTTCTTACCGAAGAGATCACTCTAATTCTAAGTTTGCAAGAAGATTATGATTTAGCGTTGTTTTAATTCATATTTATAATAATATGTAAATCAATCTAACACTAAAACATTCTTACTGTAGCAGCATAATGGTTCATTTGCCGAGCCAGTCATAGTCTAGCAAAATTAGCCAAACACTTAACAGCTTGTATCCGAAGAGAGGATTTTTGATTGAAAAGACCAATAAAGAATAAAGACGAGTGAAGAATAAAGTTTCGGCTAACACTGCTAAGTTTTAAAAAAGGTTATACAATGCAAGCTAAGTGTTTTGAATATCCTGAAGGCCAGAATCTTCATAAAAGTTCAATAAGAACTTTAAAAAAACTGGGCTGACCAACTGTGACACATTATCTGTGTATATGAATGGAGCCAATTTGTAGACAATGAATCTAGTTTCAGTACTTTAGTCACAAGATAAAATAACATAATGTCTAAAACACTCATAAAAAGATGAGAACAGCTTAATTTCACTTAAGTTTAAATAATAGAAGAATTAATGTGTTTTTATTAAAGTGCCTTTATTCAAATGATAAACTTCACATTTATGTTTTTATGTTTTTAAAATTTCAATACATTGTCTCCTTTCACTTTCATTATAAGTTTTACAATTTTATTTTATTTTTTAAAAAGAAAATGAGGTACGTCAAGTTGTTTTTTTGTGTGTTTGTGTGGTAATAAACACCACATACTGAGTCAAATGTATTACATTACATAATATTCATAAAGCAATTATGGTGCAGCAGAGAGAGGACAAAAAGGGTCCAAAGGACAGTAGTTGGAGTCAAAGGTTTGAGACGGATTGTGCTGCCTCATTTAGAGTCAGAGCTGGACTCAGCACAGACTAGTCAGCTGTGGAAATCATAGATGTGCCAGAGCAGCAAGTGCTCTGTGAGGTTTAGGGACAAAACGCACCTTGATGCTTTCTAGCCGCATTGGTTCTCGTGTCGCATTCCTTCCTCACGAGCGCTCGCTTTGAGCGCCATCCAGGGAGCCCAGAGAAAGAAAATCGCCTTTGAGTGCGAGTTCTCAGCAGGAACCCGTCTGTGCGCATGAATGTATGTGGACTCTAGAGAGGCCCAGCACGTTTATTATGCTAAATGTGACTCTTGAATCACAGCGAATGGCTGCTAATGAAGCACACAGGGTGCCTGGGCTACAGTAGGGCGAGCTTGCTGTTTATTAGTGGAGTTGCAACTTCTCTCTGGCTACATTTATATTAATTAGTTTTTTACTTGCGAAGATGGCGCAGACGAATATACGGACTTTTCATAAAGATGCTTGCTCTGAGGCAAATCAGGAGGAGGCCATAAAAAAGCAGGGTAGAAATTAAACAAAAATATATACTGATTATCAACAACAGGCGAGGAACTAGGATGGATACAGAAGCGGTATGCAAAACGAGACTAAATGCGAAGACGAGAGCGAGGAAAAGGCGAGGCAGAGGAGGAAAGAGAGGAAGAGAGAGAGCTTGACCCAGTTTGCAGACACCATGCTGAGCTCCCAGCCAACCCTGCAATAAATAACCGACTGCAGGCTGGCAGAGTCTAACAGCTGCTTGGTGGCTGTCTGTTCCTCCAATGTCTCCTTTCGTCCCCTACTGCACCTGCCCTCCCCCCTCACCTGCAGAGCGTGTGTGTGCATAGTCATGTGGTGGTCTGTGCGTCGACTTCGTCACCATGCATTAGACTGATCAGGACGTAACAGTGAAACAGCGATGATCATGGGACATGTGCAACAACTACACATGAGCCTGACCTACTGAGAGTCTTTCAGGCACAAACAAGAGATGAAGACCCAGCTTTGAAGAAACTGATGAACATTGTGAAAGGGATAATATACAGCCATTACCGCAAAATAAACCCAATTGGATTACCAAGACACCAACATAATTGGGTTTATTTTGAGATAACGTTAAGCTGAATGCACATTATTTCAACCGATACACCGCAACTTAGAAAATATGAAACATGCATGAATGGGTGCTAAAAGTAGTAGTTGTTATTATTAATGATGATAAAAAAAATGATAAAAGTAAACGAAGTTAGAATAACTCTTTTATGTAAACATTGTTTTTAATGCTTTTATTCAGTTGGGATATTCGAAAGTTGAGTGACAGTAAATAACTTTACACGGTAACAAACAATTAAAAAAAAAATCAAATTGTAATATTTTACACTATACTGTTTGGTTACATTTTATTTTGTTACAGTGTAACTATACATTTAAGTACTTTGTAATATTAATACTTGCTATATGCTTAGGGTTAGGATTAGGGTTTGGCTTTGGGTGTAATTATGCATAATTTATTGTTATTATATGTAACGTTTAAAAAAAACACCATAAAATAAATGTGTAGAGGATAAGCATGAAAAAAATAGAATAAAACCCTATTGATTGAAATATTTAACAATGTTTAATTTTTAATTTATGATTATTTTCAACTATTTCATATTTTCAAATAACAACCCATGCAGAAATAAGCGCATTTTAAGTTTAGCAGTAATTATATAAAATATTGAACTATACATTGCACTATACACAAAGCTGTGCAATAAGGATAACATAGGCCTAAATATATCACGCTGATGACATGAAATGCTGTTAAAGTGTGAATCTCTGTCCTTTAACACACGCATTGCCATCAAATAAATATTTATAAAAACTCAAGGACAGCTCACTCATATAATCCCATGTTGCATGTTGTCACTAGACTGCATCTATACACGTTTTCGCTCCTTTTCAGGCCTCGTTTCTCCTGCTCAGATGAGCAAGATGTGATTGTATTCTCAAAGTCAAAGCCACTATTCACCAGGGACTCACCAAAAGCTTGACAGGCTTGTATGAGCTACGTGTGCCTATGCATTCAGAAAATCGTGTTGGGTGTGAATACGTGTGCTGGAAAGTCCTCTTGCCCTTGTCGAGGGTCATGCCCCTCCACAAACAATCAATCAATGAGCCCTCGAAGCTTAGGGGTTACGCTGCCCACATTCCCTGTCTCCTTCAGGGAAATAAGGACGCACTGTTCCCAGCACAGAAGTACGCAAACACAGCAGGCCCAGATGTCCTATACAGCAACAGCATCCAGGAACACCCACCAGCGGTCAGTGCTTCTAAAGTGACTGCGTGCATTACAGCTCACTAGGGTTTGATGTTGCAGTACACACTAGTGATTTAATGTTTTAGTGCTTGCTAGAGGTCTAATGTTTCAGAGTTCATTAGAGCTCTAATATTTTAGTACCTACTAGAGGTCTGATGTTTTATTGCTCAGCAGTAGTCTAATGTTCTGGCGTTTTAGTACTCATCACAGGTCTGGAGTTTTAGTGGTCACTAGTGGTCTAGCATTTGAGCACTCACTAATGGTCTGATGTTTTAGCATTCAGCAGAGGTCTAATGTTCAAATCAAGTTAAAAACACTGTCCACTTACAGTCTCTGGCTTCCTGCGAAAGAACTTTAGCATAATAAATTGTAATTGCGTTAATGTTTTGCATGATTTCCATTATGGCAAAATGATTATTGCAAGATAAGAGGGGAAAAATTTGAACAAAGGAGAGTAAAAACCAATATGTCATTGAGTATTTTAGATTGCCATTCATCATGAATTACATTGTGGTGGAGGGCTGCACTTTCTGAAATGTCAAGCATGGCAAAAGCAGGTGGGAGCTGACTGTGATTAATCAGTTTTAACCAAAGCAGCATTCGCCATTGACCCTAAAGCAGAGAGAATCATAGGCTTTTAGGCGGTTTTCACACTCGGTTTGATTGCTTGATCCGAACTCGAATTCAATTCCACCCCCATGGGTCACTTATTACAATGTGTTATTTGGTAATCCATGGTACATTTGCATCATCTGTAAGTACAACCGTGTGTAGGCTACTAATGACTGCTGCTTACTACCCTGGCGAGGAAACAACTCTGACATAAAACTGAAAGTATTGCTCACTATGTGGAAATATGCATCTAAAATCTCCAGTAGGCTAATAAAAATAGTATATATTCTAATTACTTCCTTCAAAAAAACTCTAAATGACTTAATTGGTATTTTTTCATTAATGTTTTAATTTATATAACAATAGTAAGTTGATTAATTTAAGAGTT
Organism: Puntigrus tetrazona; assembly: GCF_018831695.1. Taxonomy (NCBI): domain Eukaryota; kingdom Metazoa; phylum Chordata; class Actinopteri; order Cypriniformes; family Cyprinidae; genus Puntigrus; species Puntigrus tetrazona. The sequence goes on from NC_056713.1 coordinate 14,380,473, forward strand.
AAATATAAATTATTTGGGAAAAATGTCAATAATGCCATTATAAATGCAGTTTTGAATGAATTTTGAAATTATAACAGCTCTATTTGTTGTTTAAATATAGCTTAATCATTCACACAGTGGCTGTCTTAACTTGTTTCATAACAGATTATATAAACATATATAAAACAATTTAAGACATGGTAATTAAAATGTAATAGTATATAGTCTGATATTTCATGATAAGCTCTTTAGACATTTCTCTAACGAGCTGTGGACACTAAAAACTTGCCAGAGGTAACTGAAGTACTAAGTGACATTTTGTTTACAAGCTGTTTTATTGACGTCTTTCCACAGTTAAAACACTGATTGAGCGATTACACGCAGCATGAAATTTTCATTCATGTTTTTTTGTGTTAAAACTAGTATTAAAGAGGAAGGGACGATCATGCTCACTTGCGCTCCACTCTGCCGTTTGAACTGCAATCTGTCACGCCACATCAAAGAGCATCATAACAAAAAAGGAATGAAAAACTGAAAAAAAGTACCTAATTTGAAAGACGAAACTTTATATTCTTGTTATAAGAAACAGTAACTGAAAGTGTCCAATGAAGTTTCACTCATGCAATGGTTAAAACAATACCGGATTTGTTTAGTACATGTGCATACAGAACCAAAATACCTGTACCGATCATTTTCGGAATATGTGTACCTATATATATATATATATATATATATATATATATATATATATATATATATATATAAATGAAGATAGTGTATACAATTAATTCCATCAAATGGTACATTGTTCAGCTTTATTGTTCAGTTTAGATTTACTACAACAGTGCACATGCACAAAACAAGCACTTGAATCCACTGCCCACCCAAAGCAGTTTCCTCAGAGACAAACAGCAATTAATATGATCATAAATTATATGTCATCAACAGTGGTTCACTTCCACAAATTACATCTGATTGCTTTCACACCAATTACAAACTATACTGGCGTCCGACACTCTACACCAACAACTGTGTGAAAATGCCCTTGAGAATGAATGAATAAACACAATGCCACACAGTTCCATTTAAATGAAGTACATACACCTTTGTGCTGCTAGAGCTTGTGCAATGTAGTACAGTACTCCTAATGAGCAGAGAATGTAGTATGGATCCAGATGTGCTCATTATCAACCTCTGTGCATGCCAAATATATACTCACAGGAGAGCGGAGAGAGGAAATATTGTAAGCAAATGAGGACACTGATAGTGTGCATCAAAAGAGTTCTTCACACGAACAGTCAGTTCCAAAAGTGCATCTTGTTTGTAGTTTGTTCGGACTAGATGTGAATGTGTCTATGGCGTGTGTTCGTGTTTCGGCTCGAAACATGACTTTTCTCTCAAAGGGCATGCTGGCACTGATCCTGTCTGGCTATGTTCCACCGCCAACATCATCAACATACTTTTATCTCCTAGCCACTCGTCTTGATGGATGACTCTCCAATTTTTGCTCTCCAAATTAAATCCTTTGAAATCTCTTTGTTGACTGCTTTATTATTTTGGCTCTCTGGCTCTCTAGGAGTATTAGAGGAATAGTTCATCCAAAACTAAAAAATCTATCATTTACTCACCCTCATGTTGCTCCAAACCTGCCTTTCCTACTTTCTTTGAACACAAAAATAAGATATTATGAAGTGTTTTGGAGCTTCTTTGCCTATACAATAACAATCAGTGTGTTCCAGTGTCAGAAAAACAGACACATTCAAAACATCTTCATTTGTGTTCCACGGAAACAAAGTAAGTCATGTAGGTTTGCACGGACATCAGGGTGGTTCAATAGTCCAATTGTTTCTGATAATAAATAAATGCAGTAAAAATTAGAGCTGACAAACATAGAGTCATGTAGATTATCTGCAGTTTGCATTCTCATGAGCTCAATAACTCATGATGTATATGCTAGCCAGTATATGCACACCTGAGATAGCAAGATAGTGGGTAGAAAGAACCATATGTGTTGTGACACCCTGTCGCCTCTGCCTGCCTGAAAGCAGGAGATAAGTGCAGAAAAATTATGGCGGGAGCTGGCGGAGAGGCTGGCGGAATGGAGCGAGGGAAAGTGAGAGAGACAACAGTGGCTAAAGCCATGAAGACACAGACAGATCAACAGATAGAGTGTAGCGTGCCACCTGTGTAATGCTTGGCAGCTGAGAGCTGTATTGTGCTTCTCTCTTTATTTGTTTCCTGAGTTATCTGGAGAGCGGATTTTGGAGGTTCAATCTTGCTGATAATAAAGGGAGGTAATGAGGACTCCAGCAGCAGACAGCTGCAGAGCCAGCAGTAGAGCACATGGGAGCAGCCTCCTTAATACTGTCAGACACATGCTGAGAATAGTAGCATGCGTAGTCTACTTTCAGTCACTGACGTTCAACTGACTACTGGACTGTTGGTGAGTTATGGTTTACACTCATTAGCTGTGTTCTGAAACCCAGGGAGCTGCTTTTTGGCCTCATGTATAGGCTGTTTCTTAAACAAAATGGAAACTAATAAATGACTGAATGCTGAACTTTGGCAGGAACTTAAAAAGCTTTTTTATATTGGAAAAACAATATTGAAAATGCCTATAACCTTGTCTGCCATATTGGCTTTAATTTTCCAACTGTGCTTACAATTCAGTCTATGTTTGTCTGTTAAGGATAATTGAGATGTTGACTTATGTTTTGGCAAAAAAGAATATCTCCCATTGACTGCCAAGTAATTAATACTGTCAAGGTCCAGAAAATTATGAAATACATAGTCAGAATAGTCCATCTGCCATCAGTTGTTTAATCTGCATTTTATGAAGTGACAAGAATGCTTTTCAAATAAATGTTGTTATTTTTCAAAAATATTTAAAATATGTTGTCATTGCTTCATAATGTTACTGTTGAACCACTGATGGCAGATGGACTATTCTGATGATGTCTTTCATACTTTTCTGGACCTCGACAGTGTTTATTACTTGGCAGTCAATGAGACAGGAAAAAGCTAAACACAAATTAAGCTTGTACATGTTTGGAACCACATAGTGAAAAGTAATTAATGACAACATTTTCATTTTGGGGTTGAGTTTACTCTAATTCGGTAAGCTAATTAGGTTTAAGAAGAAAGTTTAAAACTGAATGGTGAAATCCAAAACAACACATTCCAGATAAGAAAAAAAAGATATTTTTTAGGGTAAGATATTTTGTTTGTTTGTATCAAAGGAATTGATTTCAGCAAGGATGTATTAAATTGATCAAAAGTGACATTTACTATGCTTCAAAAGATTTCTGTATCAAATAAATGCTGTTCTTTTGAACTGTATATTCATCAAAGAAACTTAAACAAACAAACAAACTATCATGGTTTCCACAAAAATATTCAGCAGCAAATGTTTTTAACATTGATAAAAAGTATTTCTTTTTCCAGATATTGTCCAAAACCTCACTTTACCTAAGGCGTTTTCAATCTCTTAAAGGGCAGTGAATATTGAATTTGTCTCAAAATGGAAGAAGCAGTAGATATAAGCAGTAAATATATTAAGGTTTATTATAAAACTTTGAATATGAAAACATTATGGATCCTAAATATTATTTTACGTTCTGTCCGACACGAGTCATTGGCTCTGGGTGCCTCACTTGCTCAAATTCACACTAATGTTACTTGACCTCTGTAATCCTGAAAGCAGCATGTTTGTGCTGAGTGCAGACTGGTCTTCAGGCTACAGACTAATTGTAGGCGGTATTAGTTCTGTACAGGCTTTCTGAAGGGAGCAGGCATTAGTGAGGCTAAGAATCTCCCATCGCTTTAACGCTGGACTTGGTCCAGCCCTCCTACCCCTCTGACCGGAGGCTTTGCTCCACTTCCACTTCTATATTTAGAGGTTGCTTAAACAGCAAGAGTGTGTAGCCTAGCCTCAGTGAAATGAGCTAATATGTACAGCAAAAGCCTATAGTATGTTGTAATGATGTAAGCCGGACAACCTCTGAAGAGATTGTGTGTGGTCCCGTGCACGGTTTTGATGACGTTGTTGGATACATGGAGACGGCACAGCTGGACTCGCATCACACGTCCTGGCTAAGTGAGATAAATGGCACGGTTTTCACTCCTAACTGGGAGCGCCGCTAAAAGGCCTCCCACATGCCATACACTATGTAATGATCATAAACTCTCGCCCCCACACAAGTACGCTCACTCGGCGCGCTCACCAGTGTGTGAAGGCTCTTGGAGTGTAAAGTTCTTTTAAGGGAGCCCTAGGGAGACAGGTTCATCCAGAGAAGAGATCGCTTTTCCCATCATCCCCAGCCTCTAATGGACTTGTTGTGTGACGGGGCAAGAGGGGCCCTTGGAAGTTTCCTAGAAGCATATTTTCCAGGAGCAGAGGACTTCAAAGGTACCCCAAGCTATACTGGTCTTTCGGTGAAAAGGTTAATGCTGTTGATAGGATAAAAGGAAGAAGAAGATAGATCATTGGATGGGGAATAGGAATGGTAGAGGTACTGAACAGGTACAAGACCAAGCTATGCAAGATGAGGGCATGTCCACTTAAATTCAACTCAGGCATAGAGAAGTGTGCCTGTTGGCAACATTTCTGCAAATGCGACATTTCGTCAAACTTCTAGTAAGTGACACTAAAACCTCATTTTATTTGAAGCAGATTAACTTGAATGTGGCAATTTTGGCTGTTGTATTTATCACAAATTTGTTGGAATGAACTGTGAGTGGTATTTAAAAGGTTAGTGGTCTATTGTATTTGTGAACAATGCACCACCATACCCTAAAACTAACTTACACTGTTAACAAAAGCAAACATGGGCAAACTATAAAGCAATCATGTTGTTTAAGCTAACTTTTGCAACCTGTTTTGTCCTGACCTTTGTTTCATTGGATTCTGGTATCTCTGTGTAGCACTGTACCAGGTGCGCTACTGAGTAAGTTTACCACACCAGGATGTGATGCAACTGTAAGTATGTATAAGTTTACAAGTCATGAACTATAGTTAAACAGTTTAAAGTCATAAAATGGCATTGTGCAAGAAACTTTAAATTCTCGTCTTTATTAAAGTGGCCCTATTATGGGTTATGGAAGGTTCACATTTTGGATTTAGGAGTCAAAAACAACAGGCTGACATGCATATAAGCTTAAAAACACTTTAATTTTCTTATAATATGCATTTATTTTTACCTTATTTGTTCAATGACTCCCAAAGGATTTGGTCAACGACTTATTTATTCCTATTCAGATTTAAAATTTAGCAGGACGCTTTAATTTACTTAGAGCTGTTATACATGAAAGGTAATTTCCAAAAAATCTATAATAGGAGCACTTTAATTGATAATCAAAACATGTACAAAAAAGAATAAAAATCTAAGGTGTCTACTATATGTATGTTTATGGAGCCTTGAAAAAGTGTAGGCAGAGGCATGTTTTTTTCAGTGAGCCTCTTGCTTCAATTATGCTTACAAGACACAGAAAAAACCAGCAGGATATTCAAAGAGAGATTACATTTGTGGTTTTCCATTAGATACAGTGGTTAGAGTGGGAAAACTGGAGAATGGGAGTGACACGGAGAGAAAGACACGTTGACAGAGACCTGGATTGAAAAAGAAGCGTATCAGAGAGGCAATCACAGAGGGACAGTGAGCGTTTGAATTGTCTATTTGAAATTTCATTCGTTGGAAATGGGATGATGGAGCAAAAATAGTCTGAGAAAAAGAAAGACACTTACAGATGGAGAATGATGCAGCAGTTTAGGCTCTTGGCTCAGACTGTGAATTTCTGTTTTCTTCAGGCGTACAGCTGCCAGGCTATTTAGCATTTAGCATTAGCATCTAAATCAGCCCAGTAGCACTATGCAAACTCGCCACATATGGCTGCAGACACCCCTTAAACCAGTTGCTTAGCCGCATAGTTGCACCCCTATAATTAAGGGATAATAAGTTTGCATAAAAAGTCATGCAGCAGCATTCCTTCAAGGAAGTGCAGTGTCTAAATGTAAATTTGCAAATTTTAAACATGGTTTAATATATTTATGGATTCATCTCAGGTCAACGAAAAGACACACACATACATACATACACACACACACACACACACACACACAATCGTGCACGCACTTAGAGGTGCTGAGCAAAAGGGCTTCTGAGTGCAGTATTTTTGCAGCTTTAAGCAATTCCCAGTCCTCTGTCATGCTTAAATACTTTTTCCATGTACCTACTCCCTCATCCTCCAGGCACTTCTTGGAGAAGGACAACATAAAATGACAGAACATTCAGATCCCGTGTGCTATTTTAGACCCCTAATCCAAAGTGTTGGTGTGGTGTAATACAAGGTTCTCTGCCTAAAGTGCCTGTGTATGTGTAAAAGTAATGACATTTGGCCTATAGGTGAACCATAATGTGTCTTACTTAGTTTCTCGTTGACTAATAAAATTGTAACAATAATATTAATAGCTAATATAAATATAACAAAATGTACACTACCATTCAAACGTCGTCTGTTTGACTTTTTAAATGTTTTTGAAATATTTCACTGAAGCTGGATTTATTTGTAAAAACTGTCAAATTATGTTAAAGTGCCCCTATTTTAGCAATGAAAGATTTATATTTTTCTTATTAATGACAATAACTACACAGTGCACTTTTAGATATCGAACTTTTAAGGATGTTTTCATTCACTTAGAGCTGTGTTAACTGCATTAAAGGCCAAATCATAGTAATGAATGTTTCTGTTCAGTGTTTTTAGTGAAAAGAAAGTTCAAAAGGTTACAAATTATTTTTTTGTGTTTGTGAAAATATAAATATATATATATATATATATATATATATATATATATATATGTGTGTGTGTGTGTGTGTATGTTTTCATGGACATTTTTTTCAAAACACAAAAAGTGCCTTTGTGTATGCAATTATTTTCAAAGACACACATATGTACTGCAAAAAAAGTACTGCATTTGTCTGTTGCCGTGTCTGTACTTGCACTGTGTAGATCATCACTGCCGCTCCACTACCTCCAGTCTTGTCTCTACAGATGTTACCATGGAAATTTCCAGTAGGGTCACAGTGGGGTTCATGTCTTCAGGGAATACGTCTGTTAGATGTCAAGGTCAGCATGCTAAGCATAGGTCATTGGCCAACTGTTGCGTGGCATTCTGAGCAGGCATTGTCAATGGTGGCATTTCTTCTGCCTCGTTTGCTTGATGCAGTCATACAGGGGCACAGCGTTGCACGAAAGGTCAAGAGAGTGTCCTCGTGTTACACCGGTATCCCTATAATTCACCACACTTATCTGTCAATGACAAAAAAGTATGATTATTCAAAGGAAAAGTCTTTTAAACATGTCACTGAAAAATTTTGAAGTGAAGTTTTTAAAAATAGAATGAAGTTTTAAAATGATTGTATTTATCATGTTTTCAGAACCTTTAGATTCACTTCAAGCAAAGCTTTGATGAAGGAAATACCATGTACCATGATAAAACCATCAAATGAGAAGCAACATTTTTCCTGCCACCAGAAAATATTTTAGCAACAAAAGTTTCTGTTTTTGAAGGACAAGCCTTAGGTGAATTCTCAAGTCAATAGCCTACGGGTCTAAATCGAGTTTTTTTCCCCCTTGAAGCACTCCAAAAGTCCATCTTTGTCTTATACCTTGAATTTGTTTTTGAGTCAATCCAATCTTTCAAAAAATTGTAAACATTTTGTTTGTTATGTATATGCCCCCACAATATATATATATTTATATATATTATATATATATTTATATATATAATATATATATATATTTCTATTTTGAGTTAAACTGTTCTTCTGTTCTTTTGAACTTTCTATTCATCAAAAAATCCAGAAAATATATATACTATGGAAATACCTTATATAATATGTTTTTTGAGCACCAAATCAACACATTAGAATGATTTCTGCCATATCATGTGACACTGAAGACTAGAGTAACTGATTATCGACAATTCAGCTTTTCTTTTACAAGAATAGATAACATTATAATACAATAGAAAACAGTTACTTTAAATTGTAATAATATTTCAAAATAATAAGAAAACAAATTCAATGTAAAATTTTATTAGGGCACAAAGTATTCCTTTTGGCCTGTCATCACAGTTATTAAGATAAAAGACATTTCCAGACGTCTTTTAACAAATTTCTCTGACTATTAGCTAATATTTTGTGACACTCATTATAATACTAATTATTATAATAACTATTTACTGAAACACTTGTTAAAACCTATATATACTTAATTACATTTAATTCTGCAAACACATACTCGTCTTTCTGCTTCAAAACGCTCAAAACTTTTCTGAGGGATTTTTTTTGGCTTCAATGACTGCGCAGAATCTTTCTATACTTTTAGCAAGTCTGTTTGTTTTCCGTCTGTCTATAAACATCTCTGATAAGGCCGAGAGCAAGGTACTGCCTATCTCATCAAAGCCTATGCTATTTAAATCAGCCCTGCTCTCAAGTACCCGACTCATTTCGCCCGAGCTGTGCTTTTCTTCGCTGTCATTTCGCTCTGCTCCCTCTCGTTCCCTCCTGGCTCCTCTGTCTGGCATATGACTCACAAGCAGTTGGCGCCAAGCGTGTTAGTCTTTATTGCCCTCCCATCGGCCCCCAGTGCACTCTGAGTTCTGTTCTCTTTATTGGTGGGTGGTAAGTGTACCGTGTGTGTTTTCACAGTGCCGATAGATGATTTTCAGCCCAATCGCATTGCCCGCTCCACATACAGACACACACAGAAGTCAAAAACACTCTTGCAGGTTTGCCTTCTTGTCAGGTGCACTGTTTGATCCTCCTCATACAGCCAGCCATACACACTCCACTTATTTGATTCATCCTATTCCTCCCAGTCGCACCTCTCAAACCGTCTGACTGCGGCGTTCCCCAGGGCTCTCTCTTCGCCATAGCCTGATCTCATTTTCTTTCTGTCCTAAAGCAAAAAGGATGATAATTAATTGATAACAGATGGATGAGTTAAAACAATGGTGGGTTACAATAAAGCACCTCTGCGTCGGCTGCTGTCACACGAAGCATGGAAAAGTGGAGGGAAGCCAGACTCCCAGAGCTCCAGGGGAACGTGAACTCAATGATGCATCAAGTCCTGGACAAACGACTGCCTCCTTCCTAGCACATTTAAAATAATAATAATAATAAAAATAATAATATCTGTTCTTTAACAATGTACTGATTGTTCAGACGAAAAATTGTCAGTAAATGAAAAAAAATGAGTATTAAACGTTTGTCATTAGTTTGTCCCTCACAACCTTTTTCTATTGATGTTAAATTCAATATGGCACATAAGTCTATTACACCAGTCTTCAGTATCACACGATCCTTCAGAAATCATTCTATTATAAAACATCTCTGTTAAAACTGCATTTTGCTAAATAGAAAATGCAAAAGAACAATATTCTTTGATGCATATCAAAAGTGCAGCATTTATTTGAAACAGAACTTTTTAATCTATTATAAATGTATTTAATGCATCCTGTCTAAAAAGTAATTATACAACATTTGCAAACTTTTGACAAATAGTGTTAATCTCCGTGTCTCACCTTCAGTCACACAACACGATTTTCTTCTCTGCAGGCACTTTATTTGCCTCAGTGATTTACTCAGTGATTGTATTTGTCTGTTCTTTTAACGTGGTCCGCTCGCGCACCCCAGTCCTTGTTATGTTCGCTGTAGGCCGTGTGTCCGCACTTATCAAGCTTGAGAGCTCATTAGATAAATTTGGCCTTTTTCACAAACGCTGCTCTCACTGTCCGAGAACTGAAGATAAACAGTGGGCCACGGAAGATCACGGCAGACATTGTTATTTATAACAAAGGTCACTTGAATCAACACAAATGCCATTGCAAAGACTCTCATAGTGCCCTCCAGTGCCAAAGGTTGCAGCTACAACAGATTTTACCAGATACACATAATACCCATTATGCCCTCTGCTCCTTCTGAGTTATTACTTTATCACTCTGTAAAAAAAAAACCCCAAAAAAACCTGTTACATTCATCCAGCACACTGGGAATTCAGAAACACGAATAACGGTATAGCTACTGTAAAACATGTTAGACCAACAATATTCAATTAGTCTAAACTAACAATGGAATATTACTCATTTGTTAATGATCAGATTGTATTGCAGCATAAATAAATGTAACTGGTTGCTTTTTTAGGATTATTGTTGTGCAGTTTACTGACTTTATTTGTGCTGTTGCTGTTGTTTTTGTCATCACTGTTAATTATATACAGTGTAACACAAAAGAACAAATTTAGATAAATGTGTGTGTGTGTTATTATTATTATAATCCAATGAAAGTCAGTGGAGTCCTGTTCCAATATTTTTTAAGCCCCAATTATCACCTTTCTATTTATGTTGATGCTTTTGCTTTTTCACAGCACAAACATAAACCAAAGAACTACTGTGTCATAAAAATGCATAAAGCAAAATAAAAAAAGGTTAAGGGACTAATGCACACAAAAATAAATTATTAGGTTATGCTGTAAAAAATACAAACTTGATGATCGAGTCATTGATTCATACAAGTATAGACTAAAATAATGATAGCATTTCCTTTACCGTAGTACTTTCATTATAAATGTATATGTTTTCATAAAAAGTAACAAATAGATACATACCAATATTTCTTTTCAGTGAGAAAGTCACTATTAAAATAAAACAGATTCCGCCTAATACAAATATTATCAACTTTTTAATTATATCCGTGCATGGCTTGTCACCTAAATGAACATTTATTTGAGCTCTAAATGGTGATGTTTTAACAATATTTTCTGTAGCATGCATTGCTTTGCCTCGGTGCAAAGACCTAGAGTTTAAGGTCAGTTAGCACATCCTGTATTTACTCTGGATACAATAATAAAATTGTGATCACTTGCTGTAAATGGATGAGATCTATTATTGAGGTCTCGCTCCTCTGATCTCCAATTCCATCCTGAGCCAACGCACCCTGTTGTGGCAGCCAGTCGCAAGGAAATTTAATCACAAGAATCAGTAGCAGCTGGAATATTTCCTAGAATGGTAACAGTATCATGACATTATGATGAGTTTTCCAAAAGGTCCATAATATGGAAAATGTGGAGCATTGATATTACTTGGGTGTCATTATGGATTGCATTATATAAACATAGATGCAGACCACTGTAGCCCTAATATTTCGTAATGATGGTGCTAAATGATAAATAGAGCCTATTATAATGAGTTATGGCTATCGAACATACTTTCATCCAGCAGTAAATATGCTCTCTTGAGTAGGAGCTTTCTGTACGTGCCTATGAATGCATTGTAAACTCCAAAGGCATACCAAGTTTTGTTTTGTTTTTTTTCAAGCAAAGCTCAGTTCTCAGCGAATCATATTGTTCCCATGAAAGGAAAATGTTACCAGTACTCTTGATAAAAGAGCAATGTAATACAGTCAATCAATTTACAGTCATGCAACCATAACACTGCATGAACACATATTATGTAATAAAGTACACATCATATTTTATCACCAGAAGTTCGATATCACAGCCCTAGCATTAATTATAAGGCAAACTACTTCCAAATGATACTACAGTTTAGAGTAATTAAACATTACTTTCTAATTTCTCTAATGAGAAGAGTTGATTGAATTCAGATTTGTCATTATTAAAATGCAAGACGGTACAGACATTTCTGTCAGATTCGACTTCTCTGTGTGGAAACAACTAATGGCTTTGCAGGGAAAGAAATTTATTCATAAAATGAGTCATTGAGTCGCTGAACATTAATAAGGCAAATTAAATAATTTTGTGCTGCGCCAGATGAGCAACAGATTGGAGGACTCGGTAACATCTTGGTTCTAAAAAACATGGTGAACTTAAACTCAAAGGGGTCTTAAAGCATGTTTTAAAGCTCTGTAATGTTGCAGAAAGATTAGCACCCTGGTATAGTTTTAGGTGAATAATACAACCACAGTAATTATGACTCATTTGAAAACCCATTCCACTTTCCCTTTCTGTTCTGACAGTGCTGAATAATTGATCACTTTTCCCACTGAAGTGGTGCCATTGAACAGGTACACTGAGGGAAATGGGTCATCGCTACATTCAGAAGAAATAAACGTAAACTCTGCCTCTGACTTTCATGTGAGGTGCACATAGAAAAGTCATTCACCGTAATTCTGATTTCAATAAATGATGAAATGTTTGAGATTTCTAGTTTAGAAGTTTGGCTGGTTTTTTTTTCCCACTTCCATCTGTGTGCCTGATGAATCTTTCATCTCTGGCTACAAAAGACTGCCACTTGTATTGCTAACATTGAGCCTGTGAGACATGGGGATTCTTCTTTTCAAAACAGACCGCAGCCTGGATCTCAAAGTTGTGACAAACCTCCCAAGGTAAGGTCAAGCAGGATAATAAGAATATAACGAGACGTTCCTTTGTTTGCATCGAGAGAAACGTTTTAAAACATTCCTCATCTACACAGCGCATTTTTTATCATTATTATTCCTAGTAATGTAACTGTACTATTTATTTTACCTAATTTTACTGACACTCTCATTAAATTAATCTCTTTAAATTAAAATTAAAAAAAGGAAATCACAAACTAGAAACAACCAACTCTGTTCTAGTTTAGAACTCTTGAAAGGAATTGTTTGAAAATTCTGACCCTTAAAATAAACTTTCTTCATAGCTATGGTTCCATGAAGAGTTCATAATGTATTTTTGAAAATTTTGTAAAGGAAGAAAGAACCTTTCATCATCTTAAATGAAATAGCTAAAAAAGACTTTAAACAAATAATCTGTGTAAAAAAAAATTAATGACCGATAAAAACAGTCACATTTTGAGAGTTTAGAGTAACTCGGTTGAATTATAAGCAGGAAAAGGCAATTTAATCATTTGTTTCATTTATGAATGAATCAGTATTTTTGGAATGAATTGAGTGAATGATTGTGTGTGCGTGTATAGACTCATTGTATAGAATTATACTGTGTAAGCCTATTCCTAAGTATCAAGATCTTAAAAACTAAAACACACAAAAAAAATCAGTAACACTTTATTTTAGGGTCTTTTAAATAATTGTTTATTAGCATTCATATTAATAGAATATTAGTCATTTATTAGTAGTATTTAAGCACATATAAATGCCTTATTCTACATGCATTATCCTACCCATTGCTAAACTTAACAACTACTTTACTAAAATATTGATAAGCAGCAAATTAGGAATTTATTGAGGGAAAAGTCGTAGTTAATTGAGAAGAAGTGTTCCCTATTCTAAAGTGTTACCACAGAATTACAATACCTATAAACTACAGATAAATCCTCACAGTGATAAAAAAAAAAAAAAAAAAAAAAATCAACAGTTCCATATTGTTACTGGTTTGTACCGTGAAATGGAAAAACCTCTACTATTAGCATTCTAATAGTTCCAGATTAAGAAGCAAAATACTTCCAAATTCTTTGTTGCCTCCAGGCCAGCTGCTTTGATTTTGAAATTAGACTTGCCTTCATGGTGGGTGACTCTGTGAGTAGAGAGGGTGTGTGATTAAGGCAGCATGAAACAGCTCCTGCCATTGCTAAGCAGACAGAAGACCTCCAACTAGCCAGCAGTGGCTCTCCTTCAAGATCGTCCTCTCACATACTGAGACATCAACCATTTAGTCTCCAACATTTTATAAACAGCCTAGCAGGGTTTTGTCAAGTGATTCTCTCCCTCTTTTTCTCTCTTTCTCCTCTCTTCCATGTTGCCATGTGCAGCTGTCAGATATTCTATTTCTCTGTTGCTCTCGGCCTCTTCACTGTTCATTATTGGTTTTCCAATTTCACCTTCTGTTTTCTTTTCTCCCTGCCAATATCCCTTCATTCTTCTTTTTCTCTTTATGTAGTACAGTCCAGGGGGTCAAGTTTTGGTCAGTTAGTGTGACCCTGTAAGCTCCTGCTGGTAGATGCTGTATCTACAAATTCAGAAAGGGAAAAATGCATCTTTTTCTATTGACGGCTATTTGAGTGTTGACTTGTGATTAGCCAAATGGCGTACTGCATACTACCCAACTACTACCACCATGATAGGTGTTGCATACTTGTATAAATATGCTACAAATTATGCATACTAACTTTTGCCATGCATGAAATATGCATTCCGACTTACTTAATAGCAGAGCACATTTAAAAATCCTCTGTCCCACAATGCATCGCAGTCTGGTTTACACTGGTCATTTGTGTAAAGGCGTCCAATCTAAAGACTTCAACTTTCAACGGAATTTCAGCAATGCAATAAACAATATGCTAGTTTACATTCTAAACACTGCTTCAGTTTTATCTGTCCCGCTGTTTAACTTTCTGAATGTTGTAGTTTGGTTCAGGTAGAGTGGAACCACTCCTCTCAGTCTCTGTGTCTATATCTCGTCTTTCTTTCTTTCTTTCTTTTTCCAGTAAGTATTCAGATCACACTTGCCTGCCTAATTAGAGCAAGGCAATGAGAAAGAAAATGAGAGGCCTCTCTGCCTTATCATCATTCCTACCCTCAGTCCTCTCCTCCTCTTTTCTTTCTCTCTCTCTCCCACTCATTTCATTCTATCAGCTGTATCACAAGCAGATTTTGCTAATTAATTCGTTAAGAGCCCTTTAATTTCACATGGGTTTCTGCATTCATTGTTTTCTGTCTATATATAACTATATGTTCACTAATGCGTATACTGAGAAAACATCAGCTCATTATGTCACTTCTTCATCAAGGACATATAAAATAAGAGATGCACTCGAGTTCAAGTGGAATATGGAGAGGTGTGAATACAATACTGTTTTCTCTGCTATTTTAATACATTTAAACTCTTGAGTCATGTTTTCTCTGTATAATGATTCAGAAATTATTTAAACCTATGCACATTTTACTTGTTGTAGAAAGGGAAAAACACAAGTTAGATGTTTCTCCTAGATTACAATGAGGAAACACATGAAGAAAATGAAAATTATTTACTTACCTACTTCTTGGATGAGTATCTTTTCTTTTGAAAACAAAAGTAAATATTTAACATAATGCCCGAGCTGTTATAAAAGTATATGGTGACTATCAGGCAAGATTTTTAGGGAATAATTAAAAAATTTCAGCCAGTTCATCATCCAAAGCAGACACAAGTAATAAAAACTGCAGTTAGGATACTTTAGTAACACTTTTCTTATTAACCAATTATCTTTATTAACAAGTTGCTTATGATCATACCCATTATTAACATATAGTCTGTTTATCAGTACTTATAAATCACATATTCTGCATGACCTATTCCATAACCTTAATCCTATCCAATACCTAAACGTAACAACTACCTTACTACTCATAAGCACCAAATTAATAATTTATTGAGGCAAAAATCGTAGTTTGGATTGTTGGTTATAGTTTGTTAATTGTAAGAATTTCACATGATAATTTAAACAATGTTAAGCAAAACAGTTTTGATAATTGACTTTGTATTTTGAGTCTATGCAATGGAGATTAACATTAGTTAAAAACATTCTGAAATATCTTCTTTTGTGTTCCACTGGTTTGGAAAAACATGATTGGGAGTAAATGATGTGTGAACTATTTCTTCACAGTTTTTCTCAATTGTTTTGGCACATTTTTTGAAACAGTCTTAACATTCTCTAAACTGAGTGTAAATGTCACAACTGTTTGCTGGAACTTCAGAACTTTATTGCATGTCTGCAAATTGTAGTCACTCAAAACATTTCATTTATTCTTCAAAACCTAGTTGCAGTGTCAGTAGTTTGGCCAAGGCCACCAAAAATACGAAGCATTTTTTGTCATCATGTGAACCACACTGTTTTTTTCACCATGACAGTCAACCATGGAAACTAAGGTTTATATATATATATATATATATATATATATATATATATATATATATATATATATATATATATATATATAGAAGAGTCAGTAGTTGAATATTTGTATTTATACAGTACATTTATTTTTGTATAAATGTATTAAGAATGCATGTCATAAGAAATTCCAATCTGATGCGAACAATAATCAGAGATCTGAACTTATTGTTTTGGGGGGGGAAAGCAATTGAGAAAATCTGTAACTCTTTTGTTTTTCTTTTTAGTAATCCCATGTTCCCCAGAGTAGTGGTTTTCAAACTTGTTTCTGGGGACACACAGCTCACCCATGCCTCCCTAAATTACACACCTGATTCAGACCATCAGCTCATTTGATCATTGAGCTCCATGGACTCAACTGAGTCTGTCAGATAAGAGAGACATTCAAAATGTCCAGAGCCAGTGGGCATTTTGTGCACTTGCAATGCCAACAATTGCCAAGAACTTTTTAAGATACATTTTAATCAAATTGGCAGAAACGGTTGGGGCAAACTTAATGAAAAAACCCTGAGAACTCCATTAAGAATGGTGATTCCAAGATATGCTATCGATCACACAAAAAGGAACTCTGACACAGAGATCAGACCTTATTGGCTGACTTTCCTACATGCTCGCAGCAACAGCTCTCTTGCTATTTTCTATTTTATTATCCATCTCTCTCTCTCTCTTGCGCGCTATTGTGCCGGCTGATCAATAATTGAGCAAAGTTTCATCAAATCCAGGTCTGTTTTTCATAGGGCTTGTCTGTTTGAGTACACACTGAGAGGCGAGAGGAGCGCGAGCTTGTGGACAGAGTCTCCCGGAAGTCTCTTTGATCTACCACATACTGCTACAGGGGATTCTACAGCAGAGCTCACCGCACACTCTCCATCACACAGCCCCAACATACAACATGTTACGCTCTCTGACAGTTCCACACCCACTGACCGGCGTTGAACGCTCACCCCTACCCTATGCTACACATCCCTCAGGGTCGGGATCATCATACAACATATTCCATTCAAAAGACGTACCCAACACCCCATTCAGAACACGTTCCCAAAAGGGTCTCCATATTCTGCTGATCTGCAGCGCACACACTTTTTCACCCGCCCTTTCTTTAAAATCTCCGTAAGCAGGCTCCCCAGCCCGCACGGCTCATTCATAATGAAATCTGGTGTATGACGAGGCTGGATGAAAGCCGTGGTCAGGGCCGTGCATGCGCTGCGGTCAGGGCTCCCGGCTGTTCCTCCTCTTCGTCTCAGTCTCGTGAAGAGCAAAGATGTGACTCGCTGTGATCAGTCAGGCTTAATATGAAAAATTCAATCAGCCCTTCACAGGATGCAAGACTTGGCCGTGCCACCGACTGACAGCTATGCATTCATAGAAAAGAGAGAGAATGGAGGTACAAAGAAAGACAGCGACATTAATGAATCCATTATTGCTCTTTCAAACATATCCAAGGCTTTGCGTTTGGCAGACGCGTTAATCCAAAATGACTTACGGTGCATTCAAGGTATATTTTAGCAATAAATGAGTCAGGAATCCAACCTACGACATGTAGAGCTACATGAAGGCTTTTGTTCGCAGACATGAAATATTCATGAGCCAATGCAGCATTTGAAGCTTGTCAACATGCGTTAGCACTTAAACAAAATACAGCAAGTTGCTTTTGCAGGTTGAGCTCATCACGTGTCGTGTAATGTGGATAAAAGATTCAGGTTGTTGATATTTGAAACTGACCTCCTTAGGCGAGGAGGAGCGAGTAAACACTCATATTTTATTTCGCAAGTTGCTCCATCTCTGAAATCAGTAAAATCAATTTGGTTGCCGTATCAGTTCTTGATCTTTTCCCTCTCTTGCTGCCCACATCCCCTTCCCATCCTCCCTTTCTTTCTCCTGGCCCCCTCCCTCTCTCATTAATTGATGTTGTCTCACTTCATTTGAGCCATTTTGTGCTGCTGGAGAATTTCGAGCTCATTTTCTCGGCTTGTTGCATAGCTGTTAATTTCAACCTCTACTGTCACCCATAAAAAGCAATTCAATTCTAAAGCACGAATCAGATTTCTCCCTAATACTCTGAAACATTTTACTCAGGCCAATAACCTTGGCAAAAAAACAAGAGGCCATTAACACCGCCTACTATTACATGCACCGCTAATGCAAACCGCTAATTACAGGGCTACTTCTGCCCATAACTTTAACCTTAATTGCAGTTTTTCATCCAAACCATCAACACAGACTACTGTGGAATTATATATCTGGTTGATGAGGTCTCATTCACTGCGATTACCACTGTGATTTACATCTGGGTAGTGCTTTGTTGCATAAATATATGGAAGGCATTTAGTCAAAGGTCTGTTATTTAGAAGCTTTTGTTTGAAATAACAGTTTTGGGCAAATTGGACACTAAATGAAATGAAATGATCAAAAATGATGTATGACAGCATTTTTGGACCAATATTTTTCTGACCGTTGATTGTACCGTGCATATGTTCTGGGCCTCTGCCATGTTTCCACTTTGTAATTCAACTTTGGGAAGCGCATAATGGTAATGTAATGGGTGCATTTGAATTTCATGCAGAGCACGTCAAAGGATTCTCCACACTGAGACCGTTCAGGAGCGAATTAGGATCCAGTGACTCCATGCCAGGAAGACGGTTATTGATAAATAGATTTTTAACAGCAGATGGGTCTCGCAGTGAAATTATCATTGGAGTAAAGGGAAGGAGGAGAGCAAAACAATGGAGCATCCCATATGCCATGAGATTGAAAGTGTTTTAAAAACATACTCAGTCTGTTTTTTGAAAACCCAGTTCATTGTCTTATTCTTAGCATTGTCTTTGGATTTGCATTCTGTGAGGAGCATTCATCTGCCCACTGAGATTAAATAGTGGATTGGTATTTCCAGAGCCAATACCGTGCTCCATTCAAAATTGAATTGAGAATGTTTCTGTTTGATTGTACTTAATTTGAATATACTTGAGATATCAAACATGATGGTAATTTAGAACTTCCATGTGATAGCTAGATAGAATGATGGACAGAGAGATGGCTGGGCAGATATATTGATACAGACAGATAGAGAGATAGATGGATATATAGAAAGATATTAGATAGAGGAATGATAGACAGATGTATTGATAGACAGAAATAGACTGAGCGTGATAGAATGACAAGAGCAGATAGATAAATAGGTAGATGGATAGGTAGATCTCCTTTAGGTAACACTTATTAAGTACTTTTCCCTCAATAATTTTTTTAAATAATAGTTAGTGTGGTAGTTGCTAAGTTTAGTTATTATGTAGGATTAGGGTTGTAGAATAAAGTCATCTAGAATAAGACATTAATATGTGCTTAACCAACACTAATAAATGGCTAATATTCTAGTAATATGCATGTGAATAAGCAACTAATAGGTGTAACCGTAAAATAAAGTCTTACCCTCCTTTTAGTCTTTTTAATTTTATGGGTTTGATCCTGATCTTTATGCATCTCCTATTAGTTTATTTGCAACAAGTAGTACAGGCCAAATGATTCCCACTAAATTTGCCAAACTTTGTTCTAAAACGAATGCTCTGCTTGAGGAGCGATAAGAGAGGAGAGCTACGCTTTGAGTGAAATGGTTGGAGCGAGCACAGGGTGGAGCGGCTGGGGAGGTGTCCTGACAGCCAGCTTGAGCTGGTTAAGTGATGGAGTGGAAGAGGAGGATCAAAGTACTGAGAGCTTTCACTGGCAGGGAGAAGCGGCCCCGTCCCAGCGTGTGGCATGTGTTGAAAAAAAAAAAAAAAAAAGGAACACGGCTCAATGATGATGATGCTGCTACTGCTGTTGTTGTTGTTGTGGAGCGATCCCACACAAGCTGTCGCCCCCGTTTTGATATGGCATCTTAAGGAGAACCAACCATCCATCCACCTGCCACAGAAAGTGGAGGTTGGGGGAAGGTGGCACCGCCGTGACCGCTGTGCCACCCTGTGAGACTGCCAAAAGATTTTTATATTTTGCATAGCTTGGGCAAATAATCACTAATGCAGTTTTTAATGTCACACACTAACTGCTTAGTCATACAAATTTAGTTAGGACAGGGCTTCAGACTGAAGCCAATCTCTCAGTTCACCTACTAAAGTCTTCCCTGGTGGATGCCAGGATATGGAACACCTAGCACATGTGTTCTGGATACATGGAGACAATTGCTGTGTCAGTAAGAACATCCCATCCTCAAAATGTAATTTTGTTACCTGAATGGATAAATGTGTGGTGAGTCACCATTATTACAATAATATTCAGTGGAAGTGTATACATTAAAATATATTACTATAGAATTTGGGGTCTTACAGATGACTGCTATAGCGGTTTCGAATTTTCAATATATTTAATAAATGGTCAACTGATTAAAATATATTTTAGCTTTGCACATGGCAAAAAATAAATAATTGAATAAAATCTAAATCTAAGGTGGTGTGTCATGGCCATTAATGCCATAATATTCAATAGAAATACATAAAATATATACATATACATTTCTACAGGCTGTCTTACATTGATGACTGCCTCAGAATTTACAATTATTTAATAAAAGCTCAGGTTATTAAAACACAACTTTGTGCAAACATAAATGAATAAATAAATGCTCACCAAGAATGCATTCATTTGATCAAAAACACAGTAATAGTATGAAATATTATGACAATTTAAAATAACTTTTTAACTTGAATATATTTGACAATTTGACATTCTATGGAACGGCGAAGCTGTATTTTCAGCACCCGAATTTTCAGTCTTCGGCATCACATGATTCTTCAGGAATCATTCTAATATTCTGATTTAATGCTCAGGAAACCTCTCTCATTATTATTAAAGTTGAAAACGTGTGATCTTTTGAAGATTTGAAGTTCCAAGTGTTCCATTCACATCATCAGACTGTCAACAGTTTCATGCTGTACATTCTTATGGGAATGGAGGTCATTCTAATCATAACTTCCTCCGACTGGAATCAGCATGCAACCTAAGACAAATGGCTGTAGTTATTTGTAAATGATTCAGAAACAGGAGAGGTCTGATTTGATGCAGGCCTGGGGGTGTGTTGTTTAGCCTTATGGCCCTGTGAACTGTAATAGTCTGGAAATGTAAAAGAAATGGCCATGCTTTTACTAACATGCGTTCACATTTCAGCAATAATGGCATCATGCGAAAACTAGCATTCTATTACATTCCAATAAAATGCAATAGAGACACCCATGCAGGTAATTGGTTCATAACTTTGAACATTTGCCAGAGCAAAAAACAATATCAGAGATCCTAAACATGACACCACAGAAACACGGGAATGCACCCTGTCCTTTTCACATATTATTGACATTTGTCAAGTCAAGCACGTACAGCTTTAAAATATGCATCATAAGCAAAGATATACATCATGTGTAGTGATCAAATTTAACAAGATGAAGATTTCCTGGATGAGATTTTGCTGAACGAAAGACATGAAAGATCCTGATTGAATAGCAAACTAGCCAACCATGTGCGGGCATGTATGCAAAACTGTGAAAAATTTAATGAACTCCTGTATTAAAAGGCATCTAGAATGACATGGTCTGTGCTGACAGAGAGAGAGAGAGAGAGAGAGAGAGAGAGAGAGAGAAAATAGGTACAGTGCTGAAAAAAGAAACTGCCAGACACGGTGATGGTTTTGATGAATTTCCTCATCAGAGGTTCGTCACGCAGTGTGGCGGATCTCTATTTTACACCTGACCTTCCCCTGTTAAATACCTTGTTTCACAGCCGCAAGGTAAGCAGATAAGTGTCTACAGTAGCTGTGAGAGAACAGTGAGGGCTTCACAAAAAACACCAATGACTGTTCTCAGGAATTTTCAGTGACTTTCATTTAAGACCAAAATATGCAAACGCACTAAATAAGCCCCAGTAGCTTTGCAAAGAGTGAAAAAGTGTCCTCCAAAGAGGTCCTCCACAGACTGCTGGGTAATAAACTCACACTAGATATTTTAAAGCTCCTAGTTACATTCCTCGAATTTGACTGGCTGATTTCTACAGTCCAATAACACTTGGACTTTTTACTTTTTATCATTCCGCTTGTTTGAGAATTAGTGGTCAAGGACGTTTTTCTGAAAGTTACAACAAGAAGCCAATTGGTGGCGACAACTGACTCATTCATTGATCCATTCAATAGATTGAGTAGATTTGTTCAAATACACTTATTTATTCATAAATGAAGCAAGTGATTGGATCAATTCCTAATTATAGTTAAACTCTTACTACGTCTCTCATATAAAGGTACAGCAGAAATAGCAAGTGTATCTTTATCTGTACTCTGTAGTTTGGCTACTTTCTTAAATGAGTTTATTCACTTTCATTCATGACTGAAACAGAATAACAGTCCGATCTAAAACCTTAACAATTAAATTTTAGTAAATAATTTTTACATTTAATTTCATTTCAATTTAGACCGTGTAGGAAAGATAGGATGAAAATTAATATAAATTCTAAATAATATTTAAAAAACTGAAAATGTAAAATAATTTATAATATTACATAATATAATAGTCCAAAAGTAATAGTAAAATAAGATTGTGAGACATGCAGTTGTTTTGCTGTAAAATAAGTAACAGGCAATAATAAATAAATTAAATGCTCACCTATTTCTACTCCGTATAATCTTTGTTTATTTAATTGTTGCATAAAAACAACACCATACTTGCACTAATTGCAATTACATTTGTAGCAGTGGTGAGACTGAGTATCCATACGCATATGTTAATAATCATGCAGAGCCACAAATATTAAAAGCCGCGGTTCGAAATCAGGGATCTTTTGATTGTCTTCACTCCTGTCTGGAGCACAGGCCGAGGATGAACGGTTTTTAATTCAAGATGTAATCTTTTTCCATTAGAATAAACCGCAGTGCTGCGTTACCAGACCAGGAGGGGATCATTTTCTAAGTTGGTTAAAAAAAAAGTGAAGGGAAATTAAATCCCTGGGCTCCAAATGAAAAACTATTAAGAGAATAATGTGAGGAATTTCACCCGTTTGCAGAGAGGGTGGCTGTGTTTTTCCCCTCGGTTCCCCAGCGCTGTGTGTAATGAGAGTGTGAATTTGAATCACGCAGGCAGATGGGCGCGTCTGATGGATGGAGGGATGCGAGCAGTTGGATGTGACTGTACAGTCTGTGAGCTGTTTAAAGGCCCAAAAAGTGCTGATGAACGCCGTGTGTGGAAATCTGTCTGCCTTAATTCAGCGCAGAGTCACCATGCTGATGATTCTGATTAGAGGGGAGGCTCTGAATGCCATGTGGCAGGAGTGCATGGCAGAGCTGTGTTAATCTCCTCAAGAGAACTACTGACAAAACACATTCACTGTCTACCTAAGGGTTTTTATTATTATTTTTATTTGGTCAGTGACGAGACCAAATACGTGCACCTTACTGATTTGGGGGTCAAGAAATATAAAATTTTATTTAATATAAATTATTTATTTTGTAATATTAATATTTTATTAAATATTATTTTATAAACATTATTATTATAAGCTTTACCATTTTTGCAGAAACAGTGCTTTTTCCAGGATTCTTTGATGCATATGAAGTTCAAAAGAACAGCATTTAAAAGAAGGAGAAATGTTTTGTAACAATGTAAATCTTTACAGACACTTTTGATCAATTTAACGCATTCTTGCAAAAAAAAAAAAAGTTAAAAGGGAGTTTGAAATACGGCAAATGATGTATAACTTTGATGTGAATGAGCAAATGATGACAGAATGATTTAATTTCTTTAAAACACAAACAATTATAACTGAATAAAAAGGAAACCACAACATTGCATTGCTAGTGTGCTTTTAATTATTTCAGGAAGTTAGGTGCTAATGAAAAGTACTTTTCAAATGCTTTAGTTTAATACAAAAAATATTTAAATATTTACTTTGCGCCAATATAATGTGTTTTAGAATATTAAATTAGGTACCATTTAAAATGAATACATATATACAATGTAAATAAATATACATATTTACAATATATACATTAAAATGTATTTTATATATATAAATATATACTATATATATTGTTGGGTTTGTTTTTCAGCAAAAAACAAACTAACGATAAAAAAAAAAAAAAAAAAAGAAAACTGAAGAGGTGGAAGAAGGACCAGGTCACCTCATGGCTCATCTGTCCACAGAAAACTAGTTCAGGGGGGCTCGGCTCTGCATGGATGCATTTAATATAGCAGCTGTAAGACGGCGAGAAGGGAAAAAAAAAGATTAATCTCATCTTTCCTGGGCAGTGGGTACCATCTCAGCTCCACTCTTGACCAAAGCTGTTCTCTCCTGCCCAGATAAAGGAACATGAAATATTGCTTTGCATCTAAGACATACTCCTCCGACACATGCAGGGCCAGAAGGTACAAGTCAACACATTTTACATGCAACCTGATTACCGGCATGTGCACTGACTTGAAACGGTTTCCATTTATACCGCAAATGTTTTTTTGTTGTACTTGTTCTTTTATTCTTTTCAAATTCTGACATGTTGAAGTTTTCATTTTTCTTTAGTCCTGTAGCTTAAATAAATATCTATTTTTTATTTGCATGGATAATTAAATAAAATGACACCAGGAAATTCCTTTTGGGAAACATAATCCTCTAAGCCCATATAAGTAGAGAGTGCTGATAATAAAAAGACTAAGCCTTTGATAAGAATAGGTGTGGAATGTGGATGAAGAAGCCAAGACAAAAAAAAGTGAAGAAGAATAAAAGGAGGGCTTGGAGGAAGATAAACTCCAGAAGATGACAAACCTCAAAGAATCTATTGATGACATTCGTGGAGGAAACAGATTCTGCTGAATATCAAGGTGCAAAACTCAAGAGATGCTGAAGTTATACCCAAAGGTGCCATGTCGTCCTCTTTATCGCTCTTCTCTATCATTCACAATACAACCGAGGGATTGATGTGAAGTATGGAGTTCTATAACGATCGAAAAGCGTGGGACAAAGCCTTGAAGAAAAGAAAAGTGTGATAAAAACGTTCAAAGGTAAGGAGGTCAGGGGCAGTGAGAGCACGATTTATAGCCCTTTTGCCCACTGTAAACCATTTACTTCATGGGCCCAGGTGTTTCACACTGTCACTTGACGAGCCCAACGCCATTGAGGATTTGAAGATTTTTAAGGGCTCTGGATGAACAATATAGATTCACTGGGAGACACAAAAGGTGGAGGAACATATATAAAAAGCAGAGCAAAAAGTCTCGAATTCGAAGCCAAAGGCACTTCAAGAATTCAGAGAGCATGTGGAACTACACATCTATAAACTGGTCCAGGCTATAGTAATGTAGACTATCACTCAAAAGTCAAGGTCTGTAAGAATCTTTGGAGGTTTTCGAAATAAGTCTCTAATAGAAACTGCACTTTATTGAACAAAATACAGTAAAAACCTTTAAAAATAATTTTCATTTACAGTGCAGTCAAAACTGATTATATTTATTTCTATATATTTCAGCAAGGTTTGTACAGCACAGTGTTCAACTACTGTTGTTTTTATTGTGCTTTATAAATAAATATTGTTTTGATTTCATTTGATTTATAGGTGTAGTTCAGCCAAAAATAAAACGTCAGTTGTCATTTACTCACCTCAAGTCATTCCATGTCCAAATGACAAATGTTGTAGACTGTCTAGGCCACTCTTTTTTCATATGAAAGTAAATGAGGATCTGGTCTCGTGAGTTTCAAAAAGGATTAAAAAAACACACAGATCTACCATAAAAGTGGTTTAGCTGACTATATTCCAGTTGTTCTGAAGTCAGTGTTGGTAATAATGGCATTATAAGTAAATCATACATTTTTATAACATTTCATTGACATCAAACTGGTTGTTATGTAATCTAATGGCAGCTTATTTGAATAGAGGTTAAGACTTCCAGTAAATAAAGGCTTGTAGTTTGGTCCTCTCGAATGGCATCTGAACTATATCAAATTTATTTGCTGTTTTAACATAATTTGGTAAATCAACAGCATGTTTAATTCCAATATGACTTTTATCGTCATACTGGAATTAAACAGCCAGATCCCCATTCATTTGTGAAAAAGTATGTCAAACCAGTTTGCACATCAGCAAAAGAGTAAATTTGAATTCATAAATAAACTGGATGCAACCCCAAAACCACCTAGTAAAAAAACAAACAAACAAACAATTTTTATGGGGGAATACAAGGATTTGTCACAGCTGAGAGAAAATGACTGAATCCATGCAAAATGCTCCAGGTATGAGATGACTCCAAGCCGGAAACGGGATTAAACCGGCGGTTAAGGGTTAAGAGAACATGTCAGATTAACATGACAGGATTAAATGCTAAAAGTGAGTTTGTTTATATGGACCATGGCTCATTTTTTAAAATCCGAGATTTGTATTCCGGAACGAAGCTCAAGCTTTTTGTTAAATACGCGGGTTCCATCAGAAGTTAATTTAGCAAATGTTATTAGGCCAGAGGGTACGAACAGATATAAAACGTTAACAAAGAAATTGAAGTGCTCGTTGAGAAAATAGAGTGTAATTGAGCCCAAAGAAGGCTGGAGACTGAGTAAATTGAGCAGCCATTGCAGAGATGACGAGATTCTAATGTTTCCCCCTCCTGGATTCAGCTCATTGAGACGAGAGAGTGAAAAAGTTTCTCTCCCATCATCGCGCTCGCTGTGTTTGCTTTAAACCCTTATCAGAAGCAATTATGGAAAGTTCCACAAACTCCCTTCATCTCCTCATCGCAACACAAAGTATCTTGCATGCATCTGGAGAGTGAGGACGCAGGCTGCTCCTCCAGGCTCTTCATTAATGCTCCACACATGATTGGCTTATTTGATCAGATTCCTCTTCCTCCGCTCTCTCCCTCTCCTCCCTCCATTAAAACACCGCTCTGTCTGGCTCTCTCATGTGTAGAGTAGGCTGAACAGGTGAGCTCCAGGATGTCTGGCAGAAAAGAGTCATCAGAAATAATGACAGGAACACTTCATAATGTGCACTGGAAAGAAGAGAGTAAAAAAAAAAAAAAAAAAAGAGGGGGGTACTGAAAAATACTTCACATAGTGTGTTATGAAGGTTAATAAGTCTATAATGGCTGCGTCTGAGACATCTTGATGTTGAAAAATGCTGAGGCAAAATGAAATGAGATGTTTCCTATTTTAAAACCATGTGAAGGTAATAACAAGTGGTGTGTGTGTGTGTGTGTGTGTGTGTGTGTGTGTGTGTGTGTATATATATATATTAAAATATTGTAAATAATAGATTGCGTATAGATAAAGTGAACAACTTTCTATTATTGTAAATAATATATTGTAATATACACATTATTATTATTGTTTTAGGTAACACTGTACAATAATATCACTTCATTTAACATTATTTAGTAATAATCTTACAGTAAACATTACATTTGTTGCAGCTTTAATCTTAAAAAATCTTTAATCTTTTAATTAAAAAAAAAATACAATTGTACATTGTTAGTTCAGACACATCTTTTGATTTGAATCATGTATTAGTAAATGGTAAAACAACAATTAATAAATGCTTTCCAAATATATTTAATAATTCATGATACCTAATTCAGTTTACTAATGCTGATTGATGGAACCTTTTTGTTAAGTCTTATATAAATAATAATAATTTTTATAATAATAAAAATAAACACTTAAATGTAAAAAAAGTATGAAGTTAAACACCTGCAAGCATTGATGTCTTTTAATTAGTTCAAAATTAACACAATAGAGCACTAGTTTCAAAATAAAGTGTATAATTATGGCAGTATGACAGGTCTGTGGGAGATGGTGTAGGTGTGTTTTGGCACCAATTCTTTCCATTACTCACCACGCAGAACTTCTTCCTCATATTTTTCTACTTTACTACTATGCGTGACAGTCATGCGTGTAGGTCGGCCTGAAGTTTTCCGTGACCTTTTCTCCAGCCCTTCTCCTCCTCTTTTCACTCCATACCTTTCATCTCTGTGAATCTACCAAAACAAAGCTCTTTCATGCATCTGTGGCACTAAATATGTCAGCTCTCCTCTGCCGGACGGATGCTGGCTGCTTGGACTCAGCTTTGAACTGCTGAGATGACAAATCCACCTCTGCTATGCGCTCCCGCAAGAGGTTGACAGACAGAGAGAGAGAAAAAGAGAGACAGAAAGAGATCAACCTGTCTTTAATATTTCATCACAAATGCGAGTATGGCAGATGACCTGGAGAAGTTGCAGGCACGGATCCCTGCTGCGGCAGCTTCGCCGAGCTCAGTCGACCTCGTCCACTAACACGCACCACAGAGGATCCGCTGCCATTTTGTCTCCTCAAGCCCTAAAATGGGACCCAAAATTCCCAACAGGTCAACCAATCCATGAACAAAAGTTATGTTTAAATCACCTGGGTATTCAGTCATACTGAAATATTTTCACAAGTATGTGTACTCTAAATGGCACACACACGCGCACACATCTTTCTGGCCTCAAAGCTCCTAAACTTCAACAGAAATGCCCTCTTCAGGGAAGCAGGAAATCCTGCATAGGAACCTGCGAATCAGATCAGTCTTATTAGCATAATGAACCATCAGTAAATCAGTGAAGTCGTATGTCACCGTCTGCAGATGCTATACCCCCCAACAAGACTCCAAATAATTTGCACGAACCCACGTAAAGGGTCTACCGCGAATACCGTAGGTGGTCTTCATTAAAAATTCATTATTCTGAAACCAGCCTGAAACTATAGGGATCCACTGGTGCTTCCATGCAAGTGTTACAAATCAGCACTGATTGACCAAAGAAAAGCTTTTCAGTTCCAAGACACTGTGCTTTTTTAGCACAACGTCTTTGGGGATTTGTGGAGCTCCACAGGCCTTTCAGCTTTAATTTCATTTTGGATAAGGTGAGCTATTAGTGGCCGGAAGCTGCAGTTCCAGGTCTAAACAAAATAAGTAGATTTTGTCCTCATGTGGAATGTTATGAAAACACCGAGCACAAACGTATCCGCGCATATGAATATGTGCGCACTTATGAAACGTCCTTGTAACTGCATTGAACAGATTGCTGCGGTACAACTTAACACTTTCTGATCATCTTTAACATGGGTAATACCACAGCAGTTAAGTCAACTAGAGGAGGTGAGAGGAACAGACCCAGCAGCCTAGAGCTAATGGACAAGATAAGAAACAATGAAATGCTACAGTGTTTATCGCTGGACGCATTAAGCTAACATCAATGCTTCACTCAATAAGAAGACAGAAACCAAACACAAAGCAGACAAAAGTAATTGTATTAGACAGAATCCTCCCCATGGACCACAGATAAAGTAAACATTTGGAAAGTGTCAATACTCTTTGTAAACAGAGAATGGAGACAACACAATACTCTAGATAAATAGCTCACCAAACAGACTAAAACCTGTGTCTGGAAACTACTGCTGTCTCAAAGGATGGCTTCTGAATATCGGCCATATCAATTTTCTTCTTTTAAATGCTATTCAATACAAACACTGTTACAGTTATTTACATTTTACACCAAATGGGTCTCACTTCATATTAAGTGGCCCTAATACCTATGTACTTACTTACTTACATAGTAAGATGTGTATGTAGTATGCAACCACAAGGTAGGTACACAGTATCTACAGCTCTAATGTTTGTGTAACTACTCATATGGGACACCTATTTTCATTTTACTATATTACAGTTAAATCGTAATATAATCACAACAAACTGTATATCACTGGAAAGGTCTAAGACTCCTAAAAAGATATTTTTCCACTGGACCTCTAACAGGAGATCTGACCTTTGACACTTTGCTTTTTCCCCGATCACGTTTTAGTAATCATGATAAATTATATTTCATTTGAAATACTAAAACTTCAAGATTCATCATATGAAAATCATTTTAAATATCAGACATTGCATTACCATAGAAATGGTACTTTAAAATATTTTAGAGGGCTCCTCCCCTTTAGTGCGGGATGTCATATGTTCATATGTAATATTCTTTTGGAATCAGAACTTTTTATAATCTTGACAAAATACATATCATCAGAAAGGTCTCAGGAGTCCATATTTGGTGGTTATTTGGTGATAGACATTATACTGACAAAGGCATTTATACATTTGCATGAAAAAAAAAAAAAAAAAAAACTATGGCGTTTCAATGGCACCCGATGGCTATTTGAGGTATGATGCCTAAATAAAATGTAACATTTTTTGTATCAGCTTCAACTCTGAAACATAGCTTATTTAGACATATGGCTTTAACTTTTGTATTCATTTTACTTCTGCAATAGTCTCAGATTTTTGTCTTTAAAAAGAGACAAACCTTATATCTGTATTCAAAAGCATTTATAAATGATAATAATGTAAGTTTGAATCGCAGAGAGTAAGCACCCTTAAAGAAAAAAGTGGGGTGTGGGTTTTGTGTTGGTGACAGTTAAAAGGTTAAAAAACAAGAATTTGGGTTAAACATAGACAAAGCCAGCAACTGGGATGTTCTGACCCAGTGGCATCCATGATAATCAAAAATGAACATTAATAATTAGCAATTGAATAAATGTGTATTATTTGCTTTTTAAGTGAGCTTTTACTTATCACACATTCAAAGACAGTGAGTCCTTTTAAAACTCTACTCAGTTGTGCACTATTTTTATAACTTAAAAGGAGTAGTTGACTTGAAAAATCTTTTTGACTGACATTCTTATGTCAAACACAAAACAAAATATTTGGAAGTCCATACAATGAGGGTCCATGAGATCCAAAACAACACTGGGCCCTACTCATCTTTATATATTTACAAAGAATCTCACTATATGCAGTATAAACTGATTCTACCAGAAGATTCGGGCAGCTTTAAAGAGCCCCTGGGATGTGAAGGACCAGTTTCTAGTGATCAAGAGTCCACTAGCTGTTGGAAGACACAGAAGCCAGCCACTCATCCTCGGGAGTGTGCATGGCTCTCTCGTGGCTGTCCTGTCCAATTTACAGGGATCTTTCCCTGGCCTGGTTTAATCCGAGCGCTGCCAGGACTGTGGATTCCTTAAAATGTTCTCTGGCCCTTTCTCACTGGCACTCAGCTCACGCTCTCTGACTAGAGGATTTGACAAGTTTTTTTCAAGGACACAAGGCTCCTCGGAGAGGGTGTCAGGGTTGTGTGCTCAGAGATGGTTGGCAGGGTGGCAAAAGTGTTTCTTTTTCACCCTCAAGGTCATCTAACACTCCCTTCTTTCTCAGCCACAAAGCCCAACTGGCGGAAACGATAAGTCAGCTGAGACTGCAAGTGAATATGTCCATCAGTGTCAGAGTGAACATGTTGACACGAAATTACTGAGAATGTCGGAATTGGGAAATCACAGCACGCTAGTAAGGTTAGCAATGCGTTCTTAGCCCTCATCAGAACTGGATGAGAGACGTATCAGCGTCACATGCTGGCATCGTCAACAAGAAGAGTGTCATCAACAAATAAAGCCTTCCTCGCTTTCTTACTCATACCTGTGGTTCTTCTGAATTAATTTACCGATGTTTCATGGCCTGACAGCAGAGACTAATCTTCATGAGTGTTTGGCTACGCTGTGCTCCTTTCTGCCTCCTGCAGAATGATGCCAAATCAAATCGATAAACAGATTCATTCTGATATAAAGACGGTTGTGATACTCGCTGACATTTATGCCTTCGTATTTATAGACGATTTGGTTATGTTTACCAAAGAAAGATTATTCTGCCAAGAAGTGATTTTTTTTTTAGCATCGTTCTATTGATTCTTTCAGATGCTGAATGTGCTTAGGGATGTATTGTCCTCTCAGCATATTTTCAAACTTGCATTTATCAAACCAAGTGCGGATCAACCAATGAACCTGTCTTTTTAAAGACTGAGAGAGACTATTTTCACCTGCATGCTAAAATAAGTTCTAAAAGAGATCCTTTTCAACATTAAGATAATTATTCATACACACACACACACACACACACACAAACTTCTCAGGTTAGGAACCCACCGAGGTGAAAGAAATGTTCTACTTGAAATGAGCAAAGGGATTTAACCTGTGATTCTGATGCTGAGGTGATACAGTAATGACATTTTGAACACTGTGCTCCAGAGTACAGCGCTAACAACGTCAAGAATATTGGTTTGATTCCCAGGGAACGCAGGAACTGATAAAATGCACATACATTTCATCAAAGGAATTGTAAAGTCAGCACTTTATTTTGTGCACTTGATTCAAAATCACCCTTCTTCTATATTTTGATATGCATTTCAAAGTATGGAAAACTTGTGGATTTTGTAGCCTTAACTGGAGGCCTATCTATCTGATTTACCATGTCTGGACTTATGTGTCTTCAACAGAAACAAATTTTATTGATGGATAGATCCTCAAAACACTTGTTTACAAAATGCATAATGTTCTCTACACCAGAGTTTCCAAAAATGCATTCCACAACCTCTTGGAACTACAGGGGTTTCTTGAGTTCATTAAAAGCAAATAATTAAAAATTAAATTGAAATAAAGAAATCATTTGAAAATAAAAACAAATAAAACGCTAACTGAAAAATATGAAATATTTTGTTTGCTTGCACGTCAGCTGACATCAGAGAACCATAAAGATGCAAATGTGTTGTTAAATTATTCACATATTAACTTAAAATCTCAAAAGGTCCTTTAAATAAACATTTCAGGTCAGAAGGGTTCATCTGACAACTTGTCAAAGCGGAATAACATCGTACGACAGGAAAAGAATAGTGCGGTGACCTCCATCAACCCTTTTCTAAGCTGAGAAAAGATCTTCCTTGTCAAAGCTAAAAACATCTCACTTGCAGCAATTAAGGACAGTATTAGAACATATATCATGTACCAGTTCTTGTTCGTCAAGGACATTTCTGCTCAGTTAAAGACAACTTGCACTCACAGGGAGGGCAAACCGCAAAAAAGTAGACAAAGTCTATATTGACAGTTCTGTACAAACAAACACCCCTCGTCTCGCTGTAAATGTTCTCCTTCTAACTGTCTCCTCCTGTTTTATGCACATGAAACAAATTCGTTCTCTAGCTCTCACACGCACACAAACATACACCCTGGAGAGAGGAGAAAAGAGAGGCCAATGGGGGAAAAAACAGCAAAAGAAAACGTGCATGAGAGAATCTGCAGTCCAGAGAAGTGTGCATACTAAAAGAGACACCTTCCTCTTTCCTAGAACTTTATTTTTTCATGAATGATTAAATATTAAACCTACATTTCTGCTCCAGTTAATTGCATGTCAACACACGGGCAGGAAAGGCCAGAACTGGAAGTGTGTGTGTCGTGGGGTGGATGGAGGGCAGCGCATGATCCACATCTACACGGAATATCCTGGCAGGGTCTGGAAAAAGACGGGTTAAGCATCAGTAACTGTGAGTGTGTGCGTGTGTGTTCTGGAGAGTACAACCGTCAGGAAGAGCAACACCATCACTAATTCATGGGCATTCTGCTCTTCCAGGCTGGCGTTGCTCTTCATATGACCTTTCTTCTTCAACAAATACACTTCTCTGCAGTACGGTGGCTTGGACGTTGCTATGCACCACTACGAATGATAAAAGCACAAATGAAGCAATGGAGCACGCATGCAAGGCTAATGTTATGTTATGTTTAGTGTTATAGAGATCAGAGAGTCGGCTGACCCGATGTGTGTGTGATGGAGAGCTGGTGCTCAAACTCTAGGAATATAGGTGTCTAACTATAAGCATGTGCGGAGCCTTGGGTGAATCATCGATTTGTAATGTTACAATTGTACGCCGTCTAGACAGGGTGACGGTGGGAGAAATGAGAGGGCCATATTGTGTTCATTCGTCTCAGAATGCTCGCAGCTTGCCCGTTTTAGAAAGCATTCAGACTGACACAGGATAACTGAACACTACAGTCATGCTTAAGACTATTCTTTGCTGCTTCTATCGCTCTTATCATGCAAACTCCTGCCAGTGAGTCAGGTAAAGAATGGCATCCTCACACCTACGTGCCACATGCATCTGGGTCAATGATGTTTGAGACTGACCATGAAAATCTCTTAAAACATTAAGCTCCTTGTTTAGTTATTTCATTATACTGTTATATTTTTTAGTATGAATATTATTATTATTATTTAGTATTAGCTTTTAAAGTTCTGTGCATTTTTCAATACTTTTTATTAAAGTTTTATTGATTTTATTTATTTTAACAAACTCTTTCCCAGTTAGTTGCTAAAGAAACACTTCAGATTTTTTTTAAATCTAATATTTATACTTATTTTAATTAGCCATTTAATTATATACACATTTTTATAGTATTAGTTAACAATAGAAACACTACCTTGACATTGTTGTTTTTTAACTAAGCAGCAGTAGTTTTTCATATAAAATATTATTAAAAAATACCCAGTTATTTCAAAAGTAATTGTACAAAAAGTACAAATTTGTAGAATGTGGGTCCAATTCTTGTTATTACTACAACGTTTGCCTCAAGCTTATAATTTGCTGCATATGGGTAGTTAGTAATATAGTTGGAAAATTGGGCTATGGGTAGGATTAATGATGTAGAATGTGCAGAATATGTACTTTAGAAGTATTAATGAACAGCCAATATGTTAATGATATGTATGCTAATAAGCAACTAGTAAGAAATGATACAAAAAATCAAGGTCATCAATCAATAGGTGTATTAAAGTAATTGTTTGAATGAGTGAATTGCATAGGCCTTTGTAAAATATGTCCAAATAAATAAATAGATCTGATGAGCATCAAGTCTTAGACAGCCCAAGCAAATAGTCCCCATCTAGTTAACAGTGCTTTCGGTATTTCATTTACATCACAACTGTTATGGGTCGTGGCCTAACAACAGCCACCTGTCTGTCACTGCTGGTGGTGACCACATAACGAATCACAGACATGATGGGACCGAGTGTAGCATGCCCTCCATCATCAGGTAAGGTCGGCTCCATCCGCTCTCTTCCCTACTTCCTCCAGATTTCCATTTGATTTGATGCAAACTTTTTCTGAATGAGTGGGGAGCTCTCTTTCCAGGCAGCAATTCAGAGGGCCAAAGCAAGAGCAATCAATTCTTAAACCAGAGACTGCAAACTGAAAAAGAGCAGTGAGAAAGGCTGCAGACGTATCCATATCAGAAGCTTTAAGGGGCTACGGCTAAGAGCGGCGAGACGGTGAATGGGACTGAGGGCGTGTGGATGATTAAAGCTAACCTGCTCAGAGCAGCGACGGCCGTGCTCGGTTTGAGAGTACGCCACTCTCTCTTACGGCTGACATAATTGATTTTCACCGCTTCCAGCTTCTTCTGTGTTTGTCTGTCTGTCTCTCACCGAAATCAAGAGCAATACTGGACATTTTCTCTGGGCTGAAGAAGGGTGTGATGGGAATTAGTTAGCGATTGGGTCAGTACGGCAAATTTCAGTGGCATTTCAAAATTAAATAGAGAACGCCTTTCAAATTCAATTCCTGAATTTGAATTGAGGCGGTATGCAATTTCAAACCGAATTAAAATTAACTGAAATTCATAATGTCATAATTTTTTTGAATTTTGATTAGATTTGTGTATGATAGATAGATAGATAGATAGATAGATAGATAGATAGATAGATAGATAGATAGATAGATAGATAGATAGATAGATAGATAGATAGATAGATAGATTTTACTGGTGCTAAAAGCTTACACTTTCTTCTTTTTCTTCATCTTCCTTGACTTTCCTGCTCCTTTAAAGTGGCCGGCCAATGTAAATCATTCATATTCAACAATACTTAATAAATCTCCATTATCAGGCAGAATAAGAGAACAGACTCGCTCTCAAGTTCTTCATTGCAACTTAATTATGTAAGGACTATCTGAAGTCACGTCGAGGGAGCGCTAATCTACACCTTGAAATTGAACAAGATATATTATTGATGCCTTGTCTTCCTTTGATTCATAACAGGAAAACTACCCCTATCCTCCCACCCTTTCATCCATCCAGTCCCCTCATTCACTCACTCTTGCTCACATTAACTACCAAATGCGCTCTTTACACCTTCTCAATCACTCCTTGGGAGATCCTCCCCATCCATTAGCATTCAGGTTAGCAAAGTGAGGGTTACGAATGAGTTCTCTGATTTCCTGACTCCATGAGCTTTTAAGCAGCATCTAAAAAGCCGAGGCTCTCGAGCTATTTGCTTACCTCTTGTTGTTTAGATAACACGCTTTTTCAAGTGCTCCTCATTGATTTGATTAAGATCTGCCGCTGCATAAAAACACCACAGCTCTCTAATGTACTTTTCCTCATCTTTTTCTGAAACATAGCAGAGTGATTAGAGAGAGGCATTCATCACCCCTCATTATGCTAACAGCTGCACTCTAAGAAACGTGATCTTTCCGTCTCTCCTCGCTATCTTTGACACATTACCTCATATGCTCTGTCATCCACAGATAGCTAGTTGCAGTGTATCTCCTCCTCCATCTCTGTTGCCATTCTCCCGTGCGTCTATCTCGCCTATACAAATTTCAGAAGAAAACTGCGGTTGTTATGTTCACTTGAGCGATGTCAAGCATATCAGTGCAGCGGCATGTCAAACAGAAGACTGAGTCAGCAAATTTGCCTCGTACAGGAATACTTGACAGAGCCTCATTTCCAGCCACCTCAGCTGAAATGCTTCAGAAACCACACACTGCAGAAACATGCAAACTATGATAGCATTACATGCCTCCAGAGACCTGAGAACCAAACAGACTTAGGAAATGAGCTTTCTGATGTGTGGAGAACTGCCAATATGTCTCAAATGATTTGTCCTTATTACTATCAGTCTTGTATTTCTTGGACGCTAAAGATACCTGTTGTTGCTGGCTGTCAGTATGCATTAGTATTACCGTACAGTTCAACTGTTAAGGTTTAAGACTTGAAGTTAATAGTCAAAGCGAATATAAAAAAATTTAAACTAAATAAGAACACATTAAAATCAACAAAAACGGAAATAAAACAACAACAGCAGCAGCTACATTCAGAATTTGTTGTACATTGCAGGTGAGTGGCCCTTAGTCTTATTAGTTCTAACATTTAAAGGTTTCTAAACAAAAAAAAAATCAGTATTAAAAGTATTACAGAAGTAATAACAAAGTATTCCAAAAGTAATAACAAGTAAAAAAAAACTTCAAAACTGCAATTGATCACTCAAAAATAAAATGTCAAAATAAATATTTTGTCATTTTTTGAGTTTGACAGCTTGTAGTCATACTGAAAACAGCAGTGTTCCACAACAGAGAGAAAATCATTCAGGTTTGGAACAGCATAAGGTTGAGCAAATGATGACAGAATGTTCAGTTGTGTGTGAACTATTCTTTTAATGGTACTACTACTATTACTACATTCTAACAGAGTTATTAAAGCACAGAAGCCTGCAGTGGAATATTCAAGGCCATGCCTCACTCCAACCTCAAATCCGATTACCAATGACACTCTCACATCTACTTGAGGGAAGAGCTCTTTTGAAGCTTCCTCCTTTTCTTACTAACCCAGAGCCTGATTGTACATTAATGACACGGCACATATCACAAGAGCTCAGAAGCTAACGCTAAAGCCCATCGCTCTGCAACCCAAACTAGCTTTATTAGACATGTGACACAGGGAGGGTCAATGACAGCCTTTGGTGGGATTACAGCAATGGAGAGCAAACTAATGGATCATCAGTAAAAGCTCCAGTGACTACAGCTCACTCTCCAGCCATAGTCTGCATAATGTTCCCACCAGT
Organism: Puntigrus tetrazona; assembly: GCF_018831695.1. Lineage (NCBI taxonomy): Eukaryota > Metazoa > Chordata > Actinopteri > Cypriniformes > Cyprinidae > Puntigrus > Puntigrus tetrazona. The sequence goes on from NC_056713.1 coordinate 14,418,059, forward strand.
GGGTATCTAGCCACAAAGTTGCCTGCATCTATGTGTAGTTTGGAACAAATCATATGTGTGTTAAATACAAGGGACTTCTAAGTGCTCTCAGTAGTGAAGCTACACACTCGTATGGCATCTGGAAGCATGATCATTCAGCCATGCTGCTCCATTTGCAGTTAGCTAAAGCATACGCTTTCCATCCACAGATTAAAGCACATCAGTGACCATCTGAGCAACAAAAACAGCAGCTCAGATCAGTCGTCATCAGGACTGAATAATTTATGCACACTGTGATGAAAACCGTGTGCTTCCATCAGGAAAACCACACATTACTTATAGCCCAGTGTTCACGGGTATCTCGAAATGAGATTTGTGGCTCGACATAGCTAATGTTTTATATTCGTATTGCGTTCAAGATCAAATCCTACTTTTTTATTTCACTCATTTCAAAAAGTAAGCCAGTCATATTATCAAAGTCAGTGGAGGTCAAAACAACAGGTTCAGAACAATGTGACAGCCTCATGAGGAAAGAAACCTCATGACAACTCTGATGTCAACATCTTGGCTCATACGAAGAAGTTTTTTCTATTGCTGTCATGGTTATGTTTAGGCTTGATTTATGTTTTTGCACAACCCAACCATGTTGTATGAATTATTACGAATTTTGAATGCTCCATTCGGCTTAAAATTCTTACATGATAATAGTCCTGACCAAGCATTTACAAAAACCAAAAACGTAACCAGAAATGTGTGGAAGCAGTGCATGATTCAAAGAGGTTAACGTTTTGACACTTGAGAGATAACTATATCTCTTACACTAAAATTATACAATATGATCCTACCTCTTAAGGGGAACATATCTGATTTGACGTTAAAAGTGCTCGAGGTGAACAAAAATGATTTCTAACTTGAGCTTACATTGTAAAAATACAATAGAGCACAGGTGTAACCTGGCAAGAGGTGTTAAACAGGCACCTGTTTTCATTTAGGTCTCTCATCATTTGCCACCCGTTCTCCGCTACTCTGCCCCTCATTCCCGCTCATTATACTTGCCAGTCTAGAAGGAGAAAGGAATGACCTCCAGGGCTGAGATTAAAGAGAGCCAAGCAGAGAGCTGCAGTGTGTGTCCAACAGACTGGGCTAGAGCTGCGGAATGCAAGCCAGTAGTCCAAAATTCATATTCCACCCCTTATGTTTGCCTCAGCATAGATCATTTCTCACTCTCTCCATAAACACGAATCCTTCCACTATTCCCTACCGCCCATTTGCCCCCTTCCCTGTCACAAGCATCTCTTTCCAGATGGCTGCCACTACGCTTCAATGTTAACTATGGTCAACACGGCCCCTCTCTGGGGTACTGGCACTAACCCACTTCTCCACCAACTATTGATCCCTCCTTCCACAGAAGTAGCCTCAACTCTCTTCCACTGCCATTCCCCCAGGAAGTTCAGAGTGTGAATGTCTTCTTGGATTAACGTGAGCCATTTTCCACTGAGAGATGCAGTGTCTTATTGGTAATCCATTATAGAGATACTGAATCTGGAAAAAAGTAGCATGGTCCAAATAGTGAACCACATATCTGGATTAAACATTCAATAATCTTTCTCTGGCTTTTGATAAACAAGGATCTTGTTTTTATGACCTCTGACTTTTGACAGAACAGCTAGTCTAAATTTATGGAAGCACATTAATCATTCATAAAATACAGCCAGATTCACTTTGAATATGACAAAAAGGCATGTTTGTTTGCATGCCAGCAATTATTTTAGTATTACTGAAATGTTATTAATATTTATTAATATTTTCAATGTTTTATTTTATGTTACACACACACACACACACACACACACACATATAGACATATATATGGTTTTACTTTCTTTTCGCTAACTATAATGACCCTGTTGCATACACAGCATTTGTATTTTTATGCATTTGTGTAGCATCAGGTAACACAAATTACTTTCATTTAAGATTAGTATAATATGATTAGTAAATTATGATAAAGAAAACATCATCAGACAGTATTTTGTCATGATTTTTACAAAAAAATATATATATATTTTTAAATAAATTACATTAATGCTATCTACAAATAAAAAAACATTTGCAGCACAAATATATTTAAATCAATATATATTAAACATTACGTTATAGTGTTTTTGCACTGTTGTCTCCCAAGTAAATGTATCATGCTTAAATGATGTTTATCATTTATCAGAATATATTTCTGAAAAAAGACAAACTACTAAGGCTTTGGAAATGATTTTTTTTTTTTTTTGTCATTTGTTTTGTTTTTTGTTTTTTTCAATAAACACGATGTGTTACGATGCTTACAAATGGATTTTAAATTAACCTACCAGATGAGGTTAAATCAATATCTGTTTGGCAAGTACATAATACCTGACCTCCAACAGAAAGGAACACATTGACCTGAGAAGACACCATTACATCTCCATTGCGATGCAATGCGATCTCATTCGTCTAGAATGTGAACTCTGTACTTTCTGTACTGTCTGCCAGCTAATATAACAACAGCGGAGAAAGTCTAGCTATTAGAGATGCACAGTTTTTGACATTATGCTGCATTTGTTTACAATGCTGCATGCTGAGACTTCATGCCTAATTGCCAGCAGTAAAATGCCAGACGGTTGCGAGGACACGTCAGAGCCAGAGGACTCCTCTGTAAATATCAGCCTAAGCGGCATCCCCCTCCTAAAATATCAGCGGGGTGCGTTCAGTATACTACAGCTATAAAAGATAGTCAAACCGTCTCTTCGGAGCCAAAAGTAAATCTACAAGCAGAATTCATCAGTTAACAAGGTGCTTTCTCGTGAGATCCAGCACTCGTAACAGAAATGCTACCTTATGACTAATGTATCCCGAGAGAGGCCACGGAACACATCTGGATCGTGGGTTTTAAATTGACCAAATCATTCTGCTGAGAACTCACCACTGGCCGGGAACGTTACACGTTTGAGCATTTACAAGGAACCAGCTATTGCTTCCAATAAAGTCCCAGCAATCCAATCGCTATAGAAAGTGCACCCTTACAGCAACACTGATTTCAATAAAGAAAAAGTTTTTCCATCTCATTTTCTATGACAGCTGTGTGTTTAGCCACGCAGGGTTTTGTTAGTCTGTGTATGTAATCTTCACAGTGTGAAACGGTCTGATCAACACATACTACTGTATAACAGCTGTTGAAAGCTTCTATTACAGCTCCACTGTAATGTTTTTTTCTAGTCTGGCATAATGAAGGGAGATTTTATGCGTTAGGTACATTCAAGAGCATGTATATTTTAACTCTCTTCCAAAAACCCAGCGATATGCTTAACTAGACATCCATTTAAATCATCACAGACGTGTCCCTGACGCGAAGGCTGTTCCAAAAAGCAGGTTGCAAAATTATGTTTCCTTCTAACATACCTACTTTAAGCCAAATTGCATATACTGCAAAGAGCTCAGGGAAAATGTTCAACCTAGAAGGCAGGTGGGAGAAATGTTATTAGAAATTTGATTATATTTTACTCAATACTGGAAAATATTGATTGAAAATGCTCTGCTCCATCATTTTGATTCACTCGGAACCAGAAACACATTTTGAGCTTCATGCACTAAAGTGAAATGGAAAGTCCGTTCTAATGATATTATCGTGTTTCTATTTCAAACTGACTGCCACCCAAACATTTAAAATACGCTACTGAGAGAATTGACAATTTTCTATGATTGATTTTACAACAATTTTAGACATGATTTGGCAGACTTTGAAATCAAATAAATGAAAGCATGTACACAATAATGCACATATCACAGCGACTAAACTATGTACATTAGTATATGCATCATAAACAACTGTATTGTCTGATTTTCTTCTTCAAAACAAGATGAAACGCATAATATTGTGTTTCTATGTGCTTGAGTATCATGTTGTTGTTGTATGTCATATGGAGTACAAGTTTAGTATACATTTAAGGAGATATTGGAATACAAGGCAGCTTTACTAGGTTTTGGAACAGAGACTGCTTTATGATATTTAAGTGCTTTTTTTTCTGAAAGCCAATGTGATTTAAATGCCTTGTGCAATCATAAGCATCATTTCTGGCTTACGACACCCACAAGCACATTATATTATGTAGGGATGTCAAATTTTCATACTCAAATACTGAAAATTGGCTGTGGCGTTCTGCTGCGTCTGCCCGGCTGATTTAATTTGGAGAATATTAGCTGATATTCATGTTTTGGACACAACAGCTGTGTCTCTGCCCCGATTATTATTCCAGCATCCATTTCGGTTTTTTAAGAGCTTTGTCATATAATTCACTGCAGTTAACCTGATGGACAGAGGGACAAAAAAGACAGCTGTATCAAGCCTTCGCTTTCAACAAATGGACGATATCAGAGCATAAATATCCACAGGCAGGCAATTCGCCGGCCAAAAACAATGGCAACAGTTCCTTTTATGCCCTTATGTGATCAAGCTGTGTTGTACTGATGATAATGGGCTGGCGGAGTAAATGCCATCTGTAAAGTAGCCATTAACAGGGCTGTCAGCGTGCGCCCAGGCAGCTACTGCATAAATGTCATCCTGTAGGCTAACTACACAAGAGAAAGGCCTGTCGATGAGAGTTCAATGAGTGGAAGGTATAATATGGCCCCTGACACAGCAATCGATGAAGTGTGTCTGTAGGGGGGGATACAGTGCTCCTCTGCCGCCACAGATTGGATCAGGCTCTGTAATGGAAGCCTGGCCAGGGTGAGTCAGATCTTACTGGCCTGCACCTCAAATGTTCCCTTCAAAGCCAGAAAGCACTCCAGGTTCCATCAGCCTTCCTTCCGTTCACACTCTACCAACCGTTAGCCCGAGGTATAGCCAGTGAAGAGAGACCAGCAGTCGTCCAAAAAATAGCAATGAAGAGAGGGAAATGAATGAGCCGACTGCCAGCAGCTTCTGTTGTGTCAGACTCCCCTTACCTGGGCGGCCCTCACACTGGGGATTCGGGGACAGATAAAGGGGACTGGAGAGAGATGAAAGAGAAAGACACGGTATAATGATGGACAAACCTGAAAGACTAGAAAAAGTGAGCGAGTCATAGGTTACAGGATTAATAGACTCTGCTGTGCCACTAGAATGAGAGGTTAGGTGAGAGAGATAAAAAGAAAAGGAGAGAAACAGAGCCAGGGAATCATGCTTTCACCTCTGAATAAATCTATCCTGTCACAAAGGGTTAATGGATGTAGCATGCACGTCCTTACTCTCACTCTCTCTCTCTCTCTCTCTCTCTCTCTCTCTGTATATATATATATATATAGAACAGAATTGAAAAAACTGGGGAAAAAAATGACAATCTTCACTCTTTTCTCTAAGCTTACTCTTTTGATGTGAGAGCATGTCTACTAAATGGGCCATGGTTGAAACCTGTGTCTTTGTGTACGTGTCAGATGACATGGAGCATCCTTGACCAGTGTGACCATGCTTTTGAAAATGGACTCTTGAAGCAGCTAATGATCACTGAAGGCAGCTTGAGGAGCGGTTCAGTAAAGCAAGGGGTGTTCCAGGGTACAAAACATTTAAATTAGCAGATTTTTCTGCACATGGCACTTTGATCCTTTGCATTTGATAAACTCTGAATTTCCCCAGAGTCATTTGCTTTTAAAACACTGCTCACAAATCTGCTGTCTGGGTACAAGCTTTTGTGCTTTTAGAGTTTGCAAAGTCTGTGGAAGTTTTGCTTGCTTGGATGGTTTTAAATTTACAGGAAATTATGCAGATTACACTAGCATTCAAGTTCAGTTAGGGATCAGAACATTTTTTTAAGGTTTTTGTGCTAAGTCTCATACTCACCAATGTGTATTTATTTCATTAAAAAAACAGTACTGAAACAGTCAAACAATATTCAGTTTTTAAATAACTATTAATACTAAAATCAAATAATTCAAAAAGCCAACTTTTTATCCTTAAGAAATCATTGTAATATGCCGGTTTGGTGCTTAGGAAACATTTCTTATTATCAATGCTGGAAACTGAAAATACAATATAAAATTAAGTGCTTACTGTCACTTGATCAATTAATGCATGCTTTGCTTAATAAAAGCATTAGTTTATGTTATATCTTACTGAAACATGTTAAAATATGCAAAAAGTGCCCAGAGAAGATACAATCATATCATTTTTTTTCTTTTATCTCTTTATGAAGTTCATGCTCCAACTCTTCATCTGCTCCTAGATAAAACAATGTCACTACATTTCATTAGCGTACTGATTCGGGTCATTGTCTCGATAGTATCTAAAGAGTTCACTAAAGGATGAATGTGTTGAATAATCGTTTGGAACATTTCTTTTCACTTACACTAATTGGTCACTTCTAATAGCTTTCAAATAAGGCTTTTACCTTCTCATTTGACACAATTCTCATTCTCAGACATTTTTAATAACCTCGTGGTGTAATTTAACAATTCATTTAAATAATGACAGATGAAAAATGCTTAGCAATGTCACAATTCATTATCACATAAAATTATCAGCTAAAAATTCAAAGGCATCTCCAATTCATGGGTTGTTCTGCAAAGCTAGTGAATGGGGGGCAAAACTTGTGAATTAGATGCAGCATTTGAATCCTTCACCACATTTTTACTTCTCACCACCATCAGTGCTGTCACAGTACAGAGGAGCACAACATGGTCCATAGCTGCGCCATCTGAGCCTTGCACAGCACGGTCCCTACCCACCGTGGCAGAGTCGAGTCTAGACAGCTCTGCTCCTCCAGCATACGGACGAGGGAAAAGGAAACAGCTTGTACAAATCACTACTTCTCCCATATCAACACAACAATAGAACAGGACAGCAGAATTACTGTAGCGCTTAAAAAAAAAAGAAAAAAAAAGAAAAGAGGAGCACTTTGAAAACAGACTCGCATGAGAAGAATAAAGTAAACACTGGCTATAAATTTTATTGTTCCATTAATCAACGTGACAGCCGGCTGGCTCCTGTAGCCATCAGCAGAGGGAACACAGCGCAATGACATACAAAAAGGTAAAATAAACTTCTGAATGAACAGCCACCATCGATCCAGATCAGAAAACTGCGTTTGACCTCAGTTGGAATGTGTGTATTTAGGAACCGCTACGTGGGACATAATCGAAAGCAATGCTTGTATTCCAGTGCTAGTATTTTCTCCCTGTCTTAGTGGAGACTAAAACGCTGTAAAATTTTAATATGAAGAAGCAACACGGAATTGTGACACCTGAGATATCATTTCAGTGTATAAACGAAGTAGACGCTGCGTTATTATTGCTTTCACTGTGAATGAACTTATGTCAAAGAAACAAGATTCTTCGTAGAGATCTCAGGTGAAAAGCATGTTTTGATGGTGAATGTTTAATAAACCATGAGAGAGTGTGAAGGGAGTATGAGTTTTCTTTTAGCTCCCACTGCACTGAGTGTCAATTTACAGCAAAAACAAGGGCAATGCGGTACATATGTATTTTAGATTTATCATTTTTGTTGCTCGTGAGAGAGAAATAAATCGCTCGGGTAGCATGGCAAGCTTGCACGTTTATCACACACGCGGATAATTGATTTGATCGGTTCTGGGTTTCCAGCTGATGACACGAGTGACATGAATGACAGTCAGACAATTAGCTGCAACCTATTGCTTTAATGGTTACACTGCAGAGAAACTGCCAACAAATTCCCTGTCCATTATCCCCATCAGGAATCATCAAGCTTGCACAAGTTATTCCAGTCACATAAAGGCATACGGTGAAAAATACAACAGAACAAAACACACCTTTACACACCTAATAAAACTATCAAAAACGTTCCCTCTTCTTTACCATTTATTTTCCACTCCCCATTATCCCTTGCCTGTGAATTTGGCGAGTAACAAAAAGCATCCATTGTGGTGCCTGAGTAGATATTTAGAGCCTTTTCTCTGTGCTTATAAGGTGCTTGCCAGCCTTTCTTCATTGTGTTTGGTGACCTCCAAAAAAAAAACAAAAAAACATATCGATCAGATGCAGTCACAAACTAGAAACCTGCTGTTATACAAAAAAAGCAGTGAATAGCTCCCCCTTTTCCTCCTCCTTCAAAACAACACAGAAAAATTACACAGAGAGGGCAACTCTCCAAACATCCTCAGATGCTGCCCTCTGCTTATCTAAGCAGTAAGATAGTGTGGAATTGGATTAGGACGATGCTGCTTTCCAGACCAAACCTCTTATTGCCGCAATTCCCTCCTTGATACTGTGATTCCTGAAAGCCCAAGCAAGACGTGATGAACACATTGGGCTCCCTCTGCTTGTCTAATTTGCTCAAGGCTTGGTCAGCTCTTTTTACAGTCTGAATTCATTTATCAGTCAAAACAAGTTAGAGCCTTCGAGTGTAAGAACTGGGATGTGAGACAGTAAAGTAGGGCGAGCACGCAAATACATTTTTACAGTTTCTAAAGAAAGAGTGATGCCAAATTACTTGGCAAACACCCAAGGCATCGCAACACAGTTGCTAAGGAGTTCTGAGAGGATGCTAGGTGCATAAAAACTGACCCAAGACACTACAAAGCTATATTCTGCTCTGGGAAGATGTGAGTGGTTGTGATATGCTGCGTAGTTTTTGGGTGTTTCTAGGTAGGCGGTAATGGTCTCAAGTCAACTCAGCAGTATGCTAACCGTAATTGGAAGCTTTTTGGATCTTGGGTGACTAAAAATACAAAATGCTATGTGGTTGCTAAGGCTTTCTCTGTAGTTGCTAGGTTGTTTCCGATGCCAAAAGAGCTACTTCAAGATTAAGAAATACTATTGTACAATTTGAGATGGCATTTATATTCATAGCTGAAGCAGTGATAAGTTTGTTCAAACCACTAACCCTAACTGTAAGAAACATAGCAATATTTGTTGAGAGAACAAAAAACAACCTCTGAATGCCAGTGCATCCTTCAGCCAATCAGAAGCAGAGCTCTATTTGTTTTCTTCCTGGTTTCGTTCCATGACCTTGATCGCAAGCAGAAGCTATACAGTAATTAGTGCAGCTTGTGGAGATGTTCATCCAAGAGGCATTAATGCATATCAGCCTTCGGGGTCTCATCCGCATTTCACCTCTTTCTCTTTCTCGTTTGTCTGCCTCTCGCTCCCTCTCTCTCTCTAGCTTCCGGAATCACTCAACCTTGTGATCCTGCGCACACTGCATTGCCAAACAGGCCCTGGTCCCAACAAACAAGCGCACAGCATTTTATCATTCCATTTACAAAATATCTGCATTCATAGCAAATGCATATGGAATAAATAAAGAAAGATTCAGAGGACAGAGATGTTCTTTCCTCCCTGCTGATTTCAATGACATAGTGGTCAGATGCACAGATGCTGGAGGACCCACAATGAGACACACTCCATGAAAAACAACAAGAGAGAGACCTTAATTGCTCAGTCAAGCATAATGGAAACAGAATGGGGATTTTTTTTTGGTTTGTTTTGTTTTGGAGAAATGTGCAGTTTCTGATCTGGAATAAAACACACAAAAAAATATTCATTAGTAGAAAGCAATACAATCTTTGAGAAATGTTTTAAAATAACTATTTTTGACACCATTATAAAAGCAATGAAACAATTTCTGAAATGTGAACAGTCAAAAAGACCATGAGACACTGTACACATAAAAAAATGTCCATTCTTCAAAAATATAAACATTCAGAGGAAACAGAAAAGACAAAGAAGCGGATTAGGCGGTGGGGATTTGATGTGACTGTTCAGTCTGATTAATACCTGTCTGGTTCTAGCTGTACTTCCATGAAGAGGCTTGTGTAACAGGAAGTGCACTTGTTCTAACAAAAAAAAATGCTGGAGTTCACTACAACATGCCTGCAAGACTTTTACAAATAGTTAGAGTATACAAATAAATAAGTGAGCATCAGACGATATGCTTTGAAAGATACAGTAGAACTTATTGAAATGTACCATGTAATTGTCCAATTAAGTTTCAACTTCAGAAAGGCATAAATAAACCACCTTATGAACAACCTCTTTAAAAAGAGATTTTCAAGTATCACAATCTAAATATATGGTGAAATGCAAACGCTATATTTCAGATGCATTATATTTTCTCTGAACATATTTAAGTAATGTTCCTTTTTAATCAGTGAATGAGAAAAAAAACTAGCCCTTTAAATCAAATGCAAATACTGGAGACACTGACATATACGTATAGACAGATGTGCAAAATCGGTGTCCTGAGCTATACGACAGTTGGCAAGTTTGAGAAGGAAAGCATGAGACAGAGAAGCAGAGCTGAATCGAGCAAAGCAAATCCCAGTATGGGCTCGACGGACACCGATGGACAGTGTTGGTTTTTCTGAGTTGCTCTGAAAAGGTTTGTTTTTTTCCCCAGAACATAAAGAGCAGAGATTTACAGCCCCAGGCAGAGCTTGTCAAACCAGGCTCCTCTCCTCTTCTTTGCTGTGAGACAGAGCCTAATGCTGCAGACATCCAGACCACTGCACTGCTGCAGTCCCTCAGCCTTCACAGTCTACAAACCCAACCAGAAGCATCAAACAACCACTCACTGATAGATGATTCACCACTTTTTAGCAGAGGAAGCATTGTTAAAACATTACCAGGGATAAACTGGTAAGCTCTGAGCACATTATGACTTAAGCGTATTTCCATTCAGATTCAGATTCAAAGACTTTTTGGTAAATCTTCCTAATCGATGCATGAATTAGTAACACATTTTCCGCCATTTTAAGTGAACTCCAGGTGGTTTTTGCTCCAAAAATAAGTGGGAGAGGAGAAAGACCTGGAACACAGAATGAATTTTTGTCATATACAAAAAACATAGCCCCTTTCTGGCTTACCATTCAAGAGGAACAAAACTGTTTCCTCTTCGCTTTTGTTCTCCACTGTTTTCATTTGCTGTCTTGTTGAAGTGGTTGCGACTGAGAATTGCGGGATGGGAGACAGAAGAACGGCAAGAGAGGGAGAGAAGAAAGGGAAAGAGTGAGACAGAGAAATAAAACGGCAGAGCCATCAAAAAGCAATCATAGCTTGATGGAGTGAGGCTGTGGGCCACAGACAAATGGGAGGGAAGCAAATGACAGCCTGGTAGGGGTAAAAACCAGAGCGCGGGTAGCAGAAACATTAAAATCTGCATAAAAACGCTCAGTTGACTAGTACAACCAAGACTTTTTAACCCAAAGCAAAACCATGCACCTGAACATTACAAGTCTGGGCAAATACTTACACATCACCCACTGAAGACAGCAAATTACAGCCTGCTCCATTATAAGAAATTGAATGGTCATATAGAATAATAGCTAGAATGACAGATAGATAAAATGATAGAACAAACAATAGAATGACAGAATGAATTCAAGAATGACAGAACAATAGATAGAACAATAAAATAATAGATATAATGGCAGGCAGATAGAATGGCAAAAAGGATAGAGTGAATATGAGAACAATAGAATGATACATAGAAGAATAAAATAATAGAAAATGACAGTCACAGAACAACATAATGAATGATAGAACGATAAATAGACAACAACAGAACGATAGATAGAATGACAGACAAGTCAGAACGAGCAATAGAGTCTGGGGAATGATATTATCATCACTGTTTTATCTTCTCAGCCAGTCATGCCATCTCTGTACCTCATCGCCATTGATTATTTTATTGGCTTGGTGCTCAACAGAGGCGCCTCAGACCCAAACACAAACAACATACATCCTGTCTGCATGTGTTTATCTCACTTGGTAGGTCAACTGCTTGATGTTTGCTGGCTCACACAAGCAGATGTGTTTTAGAGTTTATTTGGATCTGGATCAGTGGCAGTAGGACGGCTTAGATACGCTCTGTGTTTGGAGTCCCCATCGGGAGGTGTGAATTCTGTCTTGGTCGACTGCAAACACCTCGCAACATGAAACGCTTGGACAATCATTAGGAGGAGGACGGAGAAGTAAAGTAGGACAAAAGGATGTCTCCTGGAAATATGTCAACAATAAAGAAGAAAACTAATTAGCAAGGTTGGCTTTCACTTCTCTTTCTGGATATGCCATACATGACTACAGGGTAAGAAAGTGGCAGCATTAATCAAGATCACAGGATCCTAACAATATTGATTTTTTGGATGCATGAAAAGGACATAAAGAGAAAGAAGGAGCAACCTGAAATATAAAAATGCCTGTGGGCCTCAACAGTGGATATTTTCTTTGGTAGTTGACATTTTTGTCTCTGTCAACATGCATGATACATAAGAAAAAAATATTTTTTATACTATACTATTAAATATATACAGTTTTGTTTTAGAATTGTTTTGTTATTTTTTTATTTGCAACTATTGCAATTTAATATTTGAACTTTAATATTAATTTCAGCTTAAACTAGCTGAGAGAAGCCAACAAGCTTAGGCTTGTTTTCCCTGCTGAAAAAGCCAGCTAAAATAAGCCTACACTAGTTGGGTGGTCTTGATTGGTTTTAGTTACAAGTAGCTGGTTTCTCCCAGCCTGGCCAAGGCTCATCTGTAAAAAACAGGTTGAAATGACTACAGAATGCACAATACTGTACCTTGTAATTTATTAATGCCATGACATTACCATAAATTAAGCAGTGATGGTCAGTTTTTCAAAGCCAATGCTAATGACCCCTATTCTGGATTAAGTTAGCATCAAATATTAGCATTAGCCATTTGCTAAATGAAACCTTAAGATTGTTTTTCTCATTAACTTGTGTTTGTAATATATCTGTGGTATATGTATCTCTGTCAGAGAACTAGAAAATCACACCGATTCTCTCAGGTTTGGGTGTGTGCGCACAGCAAGTTGCGATTAGCTAATGTATTCAGAGTTAGCAAGTGTGTGTTTCATAGTTGGAGGTGTGAATGTGCCTCTTTGTGGCAGACATATGCTCTTAAGCACGGCAGGGCCTCAGGGAACTGCTAGTTCTGGTACATTTTCACACTCCTTGCCTCAAACCTACCCAAATAGTCCAATATTAAAACATGAAAACAGTAGCTAACAGCCCTTTATGTTTGTCAGTAACACTTGCTATGAACTGTGGGTAACTAGATATTTGTTTTGCCTGTTTTTAACGCATTGCTATGTGGTTGCTAGGGTGTTCTGAGTGGTAACCAATCTGAACATATTATTTGGGTGCATGTAAATATGCCAGTTACAGATTGTGTGTACATACACTGGGGTGAAAGATCTACCAATGATGAGTAAAACATTAACAACTGATGAGTAGTTTACACTTTAGAATAGGGTATGCAGATCGTGTTGTAAATGATTTACTAATGCATTTAACAGGTTTTGACAGCCCCCTCTCGTGGCAATTCGTACATATTTTACGAGACTGCTAATTCGGACACATTTATTTGACCTCACTTGTACAAATGAGTTACCAATTCATATGAATTTGTACAAATTACCTACACGTAACTCCGCCCCTAAACCTACCCTTCACTGGGCTTTTAGATGTGCCACAACCTAAATATATAAGTACAAACTGGTCATGAGACAGTGTTTTGAATACTTTGTGGTGTGTACTGAAATGTAAAGTCTGAGTGGTCAGGGTTATTTATTCTCTGACATGAGTCTGAGATGAGTATTTATAAGCGATTCATATATATTAATATATAATCATTATTAAATAATAATTAATAACCATTTAACCATGGCTATATTTGATTATTTCATAATATGATTTTTTTAATAAAGATAACTTATGACAGATTTGTACATTACTTAATCATTTGTGAACACAGTTATGTTTTCTAAATGATTAGAATGTTCGTTAAAAGATTAGATAAGTTGCCCATTTTAAAGTCTAACTGTTCTGATCACAGAAAGTAATACCACACCTTTGCTAAACAAGCTGTACAGTTTGAAGTATGACTCATTTCTGTAGCTTGAAAAAAGTGCTGGATGAGTTGCCTGTCGACGTCATAGGGTTGGATGTTTGTTCAAATTCATAACCCTAATCACAAGCTATAACAATAGTGACGTTCGCCTTAGCAAGCACCACTAATTACAAGAAGCTTCACAGACTAATTACATTTGAAAATACATCACTGCATACTTATGTAATTAAACTGTAAAATGAACCCTAATGTAAAGCATGACCTGATTGCACATTTAACTGTGGAAGTGAGCTACAGTAGATTAATAAGTGGCAAATGTACACCTTTAAGAAGAAACGGCAAGAAAAGTGAGGAAACTAAGCGAGAGAGGGAGGGAGTGGAGTGCAATAAAGACCAAATTAGGACATGGAAAGATGTGCAAATTATGAGCTTAGTCTCTTAGTCAGTGCCAAGGAAGGCTTGATTGGACAAGTACTCACTTACATCACAACCCGCTCCAATGTGGCAGTTTTTTAGAAACCTAGTTTAGACATTATAGCCAGCAGCAGAATCTATAGTGTGAAATGGGATGTGAAAGCTATTGTGAAGTCACACAAGTCACATTACTCATCAGCTTTGAGCATCATGTCAACTCTTGCAGCTCTTTTTGAAAGGTTTCCCATCATGCTGTGCGCCAAAGCTGTTTTAAGAGATTTACTATGTTACACTAACAGTATTGCAGTTTAGGTACATCTAAACACAGCAACTACCACCTAACATTCTCTGTATATGATATACTGTACGTTACGTTTAAGTGGGGATCTTGTCTCACTTAGCCGGAGGTGCTTTACCCTTGACTCAGTTGTTAAATATGGGAGTGTGTGCTACTCATATCCTATTCATAACTGAAAGACTGATCTGCATAATATATGCATGCAAGTTAGAAGTCATAGCGCATAGTCTGTGCAGTAACTAGAAATATTACTTATGCCTGAAAATAAAATAAATTCCCGCCTGTATTAATCATACATTAAAAATACAACTGAATATTACCAGACTGTGCAAATAAATTTACCAATAAATACATTTAACTGATATTATTTAGCACATTAACTGTGGTAGCACTAAAATACTAAATCTAAAATGTAAAAAAAAAGAAAAAAACAGAGAAGACTATAAATAACAATTTTATAGTAAAAGCTACAAAAATGTGTAAATGAGTAAAAATGGGGAAAAATGGTAAACCATAACACAACAATTGTTTACAACTAATGCAAATTAAAAGAATATTTTACAAACACTAAACCTGATACCAATTATTTCACAATGACATATATAACCAATAACCTATGTGCGTAAAAATGTTGTTACTGCATTATGAATTTATAACTTACTGAGACCGCTGCAATAATCTCATCAATTGCTCAAGTAGACTAACTGCATATGACTTAATATGTATACACTGGTGTATGTGTATTTCGCTCTAGAATGCAAGACTGTATACTTAAATCCCCTTAAAAATTGTTTGCGTTGAGGGCTTGAGTTATCTATTAGTATGAATGTCTGAAATGAAGAGATGGAGTGTGCATTTTAAGCATTTTGTTTTGCTACTCTGTCTGAGTGTGTGTGTATGTGTGTGCAAGGTTTATGGTGGCCGGCTGTCAGAAGCGGCGTCGGCTGCAGTCAGTCAGGAGGAACATGGTGCTTTCTGCTGCCACTCAACCCCCACGGTAATGATGATGGGCCTGCGAAGCGCCGCACTCCAGGATCTCGTTACACTCAAATAATTGGAGTTTGTTAGAACCGTCCAGCTTCAATCTGCGGTCCGAGACAGTCAGGTGTGTCTCTGGGATTAGGTAGAGTGCATAACTGACAGCACAGCCCATTTGTATGACCTTATCACCTCTGACTTCTTGGGATTGGTGAGGGAGCTCAGCTCTGAGCCACCGTGCATACATTGGCATAGGAAAAAAGATACGGGAGCATCCAATATTATCATACCTTATCTGTCAGCACAAATAAATAAGCATATGCGCATGGCGTACTAACTAACCGCACATTGTCCTCTTATACAAGGCCGAGAAAGTTTTCGAGTTGGTCTGAATTGAAAAGGCAGCATCTTATTTGCTTTGAGATGCAATTTTCACCTCAGTGCACACAAACAGACACAAACCCATATTGACTGCTGCGCTCTGGTGTTAATGAGTTACTAATACATTCACAGTCGAATGGAGGAACATCTCATCTTGTGCACACAGGCTTCTCCATCAGAAATTTGGCCTTCCACAAACACTGCAGCAAGCCATTAAAACATTATTCAAGAGGCGCTCATTGGTTTTCCACTCTCTTGTCAGTGGCATTGCCGTTATTAGAAATATATGCTCTCACACATGCGCTATTAAACTTCACCTCGCATTTCAGCGCATTTAAGCAGCAGTGAAAATCACCATAATTATTACGGCTTTCATGCAGCGGATGAGTGCCACAGCCAGGGGAAGCTCGGGGAATCATTTGACGCAGCAATCCAAAATTAAACACAACACACATAAACAAGGGAATAATAGACGAAAACATGCAATTACTCGTAATTAAAAAGTGAGAGATCTTCTTCAGTGGGGTCAATCAAGCTCTTGCATGAGAGATGATGACTCATAATCATAAACCACAAATATGGCCCATTCAAACACACAACACGGCCAGTGGACGCAGCATTTAATGCGTAAGTCCTTGATTATTTATTTTTTGTTACTGTGACAGCTCAACCAATGATGAAAGTTGTCACTGTTTACTTGTCACTACAAAAAAGAAAAAAAGAAAAAAAAAGGATGGCGTCACCGTATGCAAGAATAAGCCAGCATGTGGCTTTGAGTCGAAATATAGTATCCTTTTATTGTAATTTTACTGACATAATGAGCTTGACAGCACCTGGTCATCAATCGTTTACATTGTACGTGAAAAAAAACTTGTCTAGCTGCTTCTTTTGTGGTCTACAAAAGAAAGAACATCATACAGGTTTGGAACGATATGAGGGTGAGTAAATGATGACAGAATGTTCATTTTTGGGTGAACTATCCCTTAAAACTGTAAATCTGCTCTTGTTTCAGAGCACTGTAACATGAATACTCATGCTGCTCAAATAGAATCAAAGTCTTAAAGCTGGAAGAGTGCAAGAAAAGGGTCCGTTGTGTCTTCTGATGATCACTGGGGTGTAATACATTCAGAGTTTTATAACCTAAGAGCTGCAATGTTTCATCTTTGGAGAGATTTTTTTTTATTTTTATTATTTGATCCCAATTTTCTTAAGAAACATCTTAGGAAACTTAACAAGAATTTCAATGTTTGCGCATGTACGCATATATGCATATGTGATGACACTCCTCCTGATATTCATTAATTAGTCAGCATGAAACAGCATTCACAACCCATGACGCATTTCAGAGTAAAACTTCACGAAGAAGAAAAATATAGGGTTGGACTTGATTTCATCCATAAGGAATTGATTGGCTTGGAAAAAGCGGGGGTTCCATACAGGATTGCAGCCAAGCTAGTGTACAATTTTGTATTCAAGGAGGACTATAGTTCTCCTGAAACACAAAAGCTTGAGCTAATAAATGCAACCAATTATTTTTTGCACTGAAGTGCCTGATAACCTACATGTAAAACCACGTTTTAACTATAATGTTATTGCCGTTTTTATATTGAACTGATGAATTACGAACAGAAATTGGCTGACTTCTGACTTGGCTACTGACCACACCAGCATGGCCAGAGTTCAGTAACCAAGCGTCTTCAGTTGTACTGCAGTGTGTTGAGCCTCTGTGGTTTGTTCCTGGATTTTTTACTTTCTGAGGGCAAGAGTCTGTGCAGCTTGTAGAAAGAGAGATTGTGAGAATTGGCTCTGTTTTATTTGGATAAGCATGCCAAGTGAACAAAGCAGTGCAAAATGAATTTATTTTCAAACATAATACGTTTGTGTGCGCAATTCATTTACACTTCATAGCAGCTGTTCCGTTTCTGTTCAACGCATACTTCAGCATGCAAAAGTCTCATTTTGACCATATTATATAATTTTATTTCAAGTAAAAGAAAACTGCACTGGCAGTACCATTATAGTTTTATATAGACTTTTAAATATAGCCTACAACGGTACTGAATTTTCATTTAACATTTTATTTACGGTTTAGCACAATATTTATAATGTACTACCATTCTATAGTACCTTTTAAGAAATTAACACTTATTTATCAAGGACGCATTAAATTGACTGAAAGTGACAGCAAAGACATTTATAAAAGATTTCTAAATCTTAATTAATAAAAGATTTCAAATAAACACTTTTCTTAATGTAATCCTTAAAGAATCTTGAAAAAAGTAACAATTTATACAAAATTAACAACTACTTGCGACACTGATAAGACATTACTTGAGCATATTAAAATGATTTCTGAAGGATCATGTGACACTCAAGGTTGCTGAATATTCAGCTTTGGCATAAGCTGAATTTGAAAACACAACATATTATTAAAAAAAAAATTAAATAAAATACAATTGACAATATTACGGTTTTAATCAAATAACAGCAGACTTGGTTAGAAAAAAAAAACAGAAAAAAGACGGATGGTAGAAGAATGTTAGAAGACGAATGGCAGAGCATGTCAAAAAATCTTTTTTGCACATCTTTCATAAAGTTATTGTGATACTGCCATTTCCAGTGCTGCTATAGTTCACTTCTTAGAGCTCAATTGTATATCTGCACTGTCATTTTTGCAATTTTCCATGCAGTCTGTATATTGTAGTTCCAGACAGCCAATAGTGAATGCTTACAGATATCAGCATAGAGACATAATGAGCACTCCAGAGATTGTGTGGGTGTGAGGGTAGTCATACGACCCAGCTTTGTCAGGCACTTCAAAAACGGGAAAACAAACAGCGCTGAGATCTGCACAATATTTTACCCACTCCTCAATATGGAGTTGTTATCATTTCAGTTCCAAAAAGTGAGTCTGGCAGAGTAGGACAGCCCTCAGTCTCTGCTGTTCTTATGAGGTTTGAGCAGTGCCAGGATGAATGTTATGGACTGCCACAGCCTGCAACATGTCTTTACGGGAATATGAAAATAATGGGCCCAGAATTCACAGCAGACAAATGCAGTTATTGTCTTGTATAAAGGCAATTCCTGAGAAACATCACACTACAGTATACACGTCCTAGGCACAATTTGTTACCTCAAGCAATGCCTCAGAGTAGCTTGCAGCCACCCAGTCCATCAAGTAGACCTCATAAAAGAAGAAATAAGTTCTATCTCTATATACCTCTCTGATTTCCCTCATCAACTCTATTACGTTGACAGTGGGCCCATGGCTCGCTTATTTCTGTGTGAAAAATATGCTTCTAATTTTTGTTTTGTCGCTTCTAACTGGAGCAATCCACAGAGTCAATTCCCACCAGAGAGCTAAAAAGTTTGTTAAAAAAAAAAAGAGGAAGATAAAAAAAGAAAGAAAAAAAGAAGAAGAATCCTGCCTCACTTAACGGAAGATTCGTCACCTAAAATGAAAAGCATTTGCCGGGATTTTTCTCCCACCATCTCAATTTCCTCCTCTCCCTGGAATCATTAGTCCCTTACTGGCGAACACGAAGGGGGATTATGACAAAAAAAAAAAATATATATATATATATATATATATATATTTTTTTTTTTTTCTCTGCCTTGAGCACAGGGTGTGTGAGCCACTATGTGTTTTTTCACCCGGCATTTATACATTGAAAACAGCTGAAGGCGCAGTCAGGGATGTGGAGCAAAGCCACCTGCAGCTGGAGGCACTGGGTAGGCATAGCTGATTTACAACCAGCTTTTTTCATTTGAAAGTGATTGTGTAACTGTCTGGACTCAATGCACCAATAACAGTGAGTCAGCCCTACCCTTGAAAAGAGAAAAGAGGATGCTTCAAACACAATTCTGTTTTATCTGGGCTAATTTGATCACTGAATAGCTTATTTAAGTTATTCAAAGGAACAGGCTGAAAACAACAAGCCAAAGCAATTATATGCAATGACCAATTTCTTCTGATATTAGATTCATAAGTTCAGGTCACACTTTCATTGGGCTGAATTTGAAAAGGGTGTATCGAACGGAGATGAGATGAACAATTGATCGAGAACAGTAGACAGAGGAGACATGCTATTTTTTTTTTCCTGGAGGATGGCATCTTGCCGTTATTTTTGAGGCCCATTTTTGCCCTGTTGCCCTTTAATGAAAAAAGAATGAAGGAGCAGACAGGGTGTGTGCAGTTGAAGTGCCAGACATTTAAGGGTCTCATTAAAAGTTGAGTGAAGCATGTCTGTCTGTGTGTGTGTGTGTGTGTGTGTGTGTGTGTGTGTGTGTGTGTGTGTGTGTGTGTGTGTGTGTGTGTGTGTGTATTACAAGCGAATAAAGCCTAGTTGATACAAACTGGTATATAAACCACTCCCACTCATCATTAAGGCACTTGCTCAGACTTTGAATTATTTAAATAAATGTATTATTATTATTATTATTATTATTAGACAATTAAAAATTAAGGATTTTTTCACACTGTTTAACGGTGTGTTATGGTTTAAGTGATGGGTCTACAGTGTAATTGTATATATAATTTTGAAGAATATACAATGTAAAAAGTACAATGTAAAAACATATACACCCACAATGTGCATCGTACCAAATAATGAAGTACATTGTAATTAAGGCAACATAAAATAAAGTGGAACCCATTTTTTAATTCATAAAAATTCTGAAATAATAAATTACTTAAAATAAATAAAATATTTGATATATGCATTACAATTTTTTTTATTGTATATAATAAAAATAATAACAACATTGTAATTTATGAAAAAACAAACCTGAATAAATTACATGGATTAGTAAAAAAATCTTTTTTTTTATTAAAAATATATTATTTCTCCTAAACACAGAGCTACACAGGGATTTAATGGAATAAACAGGGTTTCAATGGAGAATGATGCATTTTGGCAGAAGAAGAATACATAGATAAGCCATCTACTAGCAAGGGCTAATTGAACTATGTCAACCAGCCAAACTTTGATGAGTATAATGCCAATGCAAAAATCCATTTTCATTTCTACTTAGTAAGCAATTTTTTCTCAACCAGAAAACAGAAGTTGTCGGGATGTCTCGAAGACCGTTGTATCATTTAAAAATATAATCAGAATTTGAAGTGGAAAAAAGCTGAGAGCAGCACTGTGGTACTTGTGAAACTGAATAAGCTATTCGGTAAGAAGTGCTGCGATATCGCGCAAACTGAAGCATAAGGATCCAATGGAAAAAAACCCAAAAACATACAGCTCTCCTTGTTATATTACATGCAGAGATGCTCTTAAAAGCCATGTCTTCCCCTTCAAAACATCAGAACATACAGTGAGGGTTTGTAATATGGAAACATGATGGGCAAATGCATTCAGTTATTTCAAATGTTGGTGCAAGAACGCTTTATCTTTCCCCCCAGACCCTGGGTCCTCTCCGAGCTCTCTCCTGGTGGGAGATTTGCTCTCTCTCAGCTCTTCTGCTTTAATTTTCCTGTCTTCCTCTTCACTCCTTTGCTCCCATGAGTGTTTCCTTTGCCACTTCTCTCTCTCTTCTTTCTCTCTTCATACATCTGCTGACGGTCACGTCTGAGACAGCTGAGCCCACAGTTGTCACCGGTGGCACTCAGAGTCCCTTCACAGAGCATGATGTGGAGCTGTCTGCACTGTTTCATTAAGGCCTTACACACCAAGTCCCAGAGGCGAAAAGGCCTAAACCAATCATTTCCCCTCCACAACCTTTCCTAAAATGGAAGCCCAGCTGAGTGGCCAATAGAGGCAGAGTTAGTGGAACAAGGCAGGAATAGGTGTTGATAATAACCCCAACGGGGAAATTCGCAGGGCAAATGTAATTTTACAGGGCTAAGCCGGCCTGTTGCGAAAAGAACTGGCACGGCAAACCTACTCTCTCTCTCCTTCTAGTTTTTATGTGTTGATTCATAAATGTCACATTTTATACTAAAGTGTTCCTTTATTCTCATGGTCAGATTTCAAGGATAGTGAATCGTTACGATTCTTTGGGAAATATTCTATAAAATGGGAATATGGATTTTCCCTTGCCCAAAGGAGAGCCGTTCACAACAGATGGTCAGGATGGTTCATTTTGTTGACATTCAGGTACCTTGTTTGGCTTCAAAAGGACAGCAGATGCAGCCTGGGAGTGATGTGAAGTACCGCAACTCACTCCCTCTTCTGTCTAAGCATATGACAAACAGGAGGTTCAAATGACACGCAATGGCTCCGTTAAGAGTTTGCTGAGGAGAGGAAGCGTTTAGGATATGTCTTCGACATGTTGGAGATGAGCAAATGCTTACAAAATCTTCCAGATGTGCTTTTGCTATGATAAACACTCCTCATGTTATCTGTGGTCTTGTTCACAAGAGCCACCTACAGCGTAGTGTCATAATCCATAGAGCCCTTTTCACAGACAAAAAAAAGTTAGTTCTAAGTTTAAGTATTTAAGTAAATTAGCACTTTTTTGAAGCCTGATGAATAAACTTTGAAGTCGGTGTTGAGCGTGATGTGGCTTCCGTATGACTCAGTGAATCCCGTAAGCTGCTGTACTATCTCTAACGTCCAGATTGGCTTTGCCGTAATCAGGACCGTACGCTGACTGTGTTTTATCCAGCTGGGGCTCCTGTGTCGCTGCTTGCACTGAAACAGCCAAACAAAAACAGAACGGGTAGTGTAAACAACCCTGGGATAGTGACACTGGCCGTGTGGGAGGAATACAGCCGATAGGACACAAGAGGGAAGAGTGTGCGAGAGACGGCGAGAGATTGAGAAAAAGGGTGGGTGTCGATTTATTTAGCTAAAAGGAAGAGGAGGAGCAACTGTGTCTTACGTGTATGCTTGACGACTGTCAAATGGAAAAGTGTCACAGGGAGGGCAATAGGTGAGACTGGGGCTGGTTAGTACTAGTAAGTGATTATTCCCATTTCTGATTCTGTGTGGGCGCATATTAAAAAAAAGTTATTAATCATTTACACCAATTTTTCTCAACCCTGGTCCTGGGTGCCCTCAACACTTCATTGTGCGTCTTCCTAATCAAACACACCTGATTTAACTCATGAGCTCATTAGAAGAAACTCCACGACTTGAAATGGGTGATTTTCACCAATAACGCCAAGTGGGGAAAAATACAGTTCACTGTAATACAAGATGGGGTAAAAAAAAGTCGCTTATGGTCATCAGAGGCAGCGATTTTGAATACACTGCATATTAGCATGTAATTTATTCCTGTTATGGTGATGATTTTTTTTTTTATAGAAATAGAAATACTTACGGAAATATTTTCTATTTTCTTTCTGTAGACCAGTGGAGTTCTTTCGGCATTTACAGTACATTCGTAATATATATGACACAAACAGTTACTAATAGTACACTAATCTGATAAGCTAAGTGGTGCTTCAAAAGTTTCAATATTTATAAACTGAACCCGAACCACCGAATTCTGTAGACTTTGAACACAGAAAGTTACTGCAAAGGACTGCAATAATTTTCTCACTAGACTCATGTCTATGTGCATAAAAATGAAGGATATGTAAAATCCGGTGAGACTCATATTTGTTCCATAATTGCTCCGTATAAGTGCTCTTGCAGGTACATCTTTTATCAGAATGAGGGTTACCAAACATAACCTCTGGCCCTAGCATGTAAACTCAATGAACTCACTGGTTCTTATTGCAATCAAGAATGTTGTGGGTCACCGTCCATTAAGTTCCATCAGTGACATCTGGCAATAGGCAAGAAGCTAATGCTCGTCAAGGACATGCACACACAGAGTTTCAAATGTATAGATGTGGTCATTCTGGCATTCATTCCACTGACATTTGAATTGAGAAGAATGTTCAGCAGTATTAAAATTGCAAATGGTCTTTGTGAACAGGAAACCATTTTAATGGCAATAACTGTGATCGAGTCATAGGGGAGGTCAGAGCAGCAGGTCTGGGGTCTTCTTGCTGCATGCCGGCTGTCAGGACTAATGTGCTGTGCTTCTGCACACAAGGTCCCAAAAGCTGCTTATACAGATATCTTTTTCACACTTGAGCTAATGAGCTGATAGTGCATCTTGTTTTTATTAGCAATTTGCTGCTTGACTTCTTTTAAGAAGAGTGACTTAAAATTCCTATTGATATGGCTTGTTTCTAATTGTTTGCACTTAAAGGGGCAGTCCACCCAGTAATGCAGTTATTTTTATTTTATTTTTGAAACCATGATAGAACTATCCCTGCAAATGTGTGTGAGTGTGTGTGTGTGTGTGTGTGTGTGTGTGTGTATTTGTGCGTGTGCCTTGCCTACTTAGATATGAGTTGCCAAAAAAATAAAAGAGTAAAAACCACTACTGTTCCATAATTTATTGCCTCCAAATCTGGGCCATGCGAATAGTTAGCTTGCACGGCATGCAGCATGGGCACGCACATGTGAAGGAGCGCCGTTTCTTTGAAGGCAGTCTCAGAAATGTGTTGAAGGATGCCAATACTAAAACGAAGTGAGCTGGAAAATTGGCCCCTTCGGTTGCAGCAGGACTGGGGTGTGCTGGCCTGCCTTGAGCGAGGTGTGTTCAAGCTGTAAATCATTCATCACAAAAACCTTTTACCGACAGTTCATTCGGTAAGCGCGACGTGTGTCCGCCGGCACTCAACCAGTACGAATACAGCGTCGGAAAACATGGCGGGCCAATAACAGATGATTGTGTCTGGCTGATCAATGGCTAAGATCAAGCTTTAAATTTAAATTAGAGGCGAGTGGAAAATTAGCCCTTTGAAAAGTGCTCTATACATGTCCTTAGGCATTGTATTAGTCAGGGCTGAACATTAAAGGAGGAAAGATGAATTGATGTCAAAGTGAATTGTAGATATTTAGCCCTGATATGAGCCATTAACAAATGACGTACCCAACAAACCTTTGAATCGCAAAACGCACCCTTCTTCAACACGGGTGTAGACAAAAAAAACATGCAAGACAGCTTGTCATTCTAAACAAGGCCAAGTGCTGGATGTAAAGCTCGGCCTTCAGATGCCACCCATACATTGTGCTCCGTAAGTTATAGCTAAATATAAAGGTCTCAATACAACTGCTCTATTAATTATGTCATACAGCGGCGCGAGTTCACGCAGACAGCATTGGTTGGGTGTGCTGATCTGATTTATACATGGCCGAACTGGGAATGTGGTGATAGACGACTTCTCAAAGCGCAGAATCATCATTTACTGGAGCATTTCTCTGATAAAGGATGCAGTCCAGGATTTGATTGCTGGAGCAAGACCAATGGGACGTTTTGACGCCCCCGTCACTTCTTTCTAATGACTCCAAGGCCCTTGCAAATTAAACAAAACGTAGAACAATAACCCTCCCTCTTCTATCAATAGAAGTAAATAGAATTAACATCACCATGACATCTATTAAATTCCCATAATTAAAATCCAGGTATTAAACATCTGCGGATTCCTCAGCTGTCCGCCTCTGCATTTTTGTAACCTCCTAAATCCTCGTCTGACAACACGTTATATTCATCTGCACACGTTGCTCAAATCCCTCTCTTTATTATTTACATGCCCCATATGGCGGCTGTTTGTTTAGACCAATTATTTTTAGCTCCTCAACTTGAAACTGCTGTCACCGAAGCAGCTTTTCTCTTTCCTTCTTTTTTTCTACCCCTCCCTCCTTCCATGTTTGGATTTGTGTGTGCGTATGTTTGGTTGTGGCGCAATCCAAGTCATTCAGGCAGGTAACACATTCACAATACTTTATTTCTTCAAATCTATCATAATTTGCTATCATTTCCATGAATAAAATGTGTGTCTTCATTTTCTTCATTTACATTTATTTTGTCTTTATGTCTTCCATCTTTTTATGTCATCTTTTTCTGAGTACCAAATCTTGGTACTAAAACTATACTTTTACTATTTATTGGCTATTTAAAAAAAAAAAAGCTTTTAGACATTTTAATGCTGTCAAACAACTAATTACAATTAATTGCAACCGAAATAAAAGTTTTTGTTTACATGTGTGTGAACTGTGAATATTATAATGCCTAAATTGCAATTTTAACCAATAAGCCAGACTGATCTACATCTAGACAGTACACAAAAAAAGTCTCTTGAGAGACAAAGCAACATGCTTTCATGATGCACAATAGAAGCAGGAATGCATATAAGAAAGTAAATAAGGGCAATTTAAACCTCTCTGTGACTTCTACAGCTTAATTATATACATCTTTCCAAGACACTCTTTCACTAGATATATATTTAGTAGGCTCTCTCTAATCTCAGACAGACCTATTGGCATCTCAAACCAATTAACTTGTTAAATGCACTGACTTTCAACAGCAACAACACAACAGAAGCGTAAAAAGCAAGCACTGAAAAAACATCAATAATAAAACATCCAATATTGTCCACTTAGCTCAGACAGCAGTTGGCAAAGCACGGGGTTTCCCTCATGGGTGATCGGTGCCAGCACCACCTCTACCACATTAGTCAATCTGGTGGAGGTGGCAACTGGGACTTACCTTTTTAGCTCTAAAATCTCTGTCTGGCTAGAAGTCAAGGGTTGGCACTGAAAAGCAGCCTATGCTGGTCCATCTTAATCTATGCTGTATAAAGTCAACCATTGCATGCACCTATATAACTCTAAAACCTGCAGATCAAAACGCAAAAATAGTTAAAAATAAATAAATTATATATGTGTATATTTTATATATATATATATATATATATATATATATATATATATATATATATATACATACATACATACATACATGAAAAGCTATTTTCTATTCCCTGTCCTGCTGTATTGAGTTCAAAAGACTTGCAAGGAAACGGACTCAAGACATAAGTTTTCCAAACGGCCACTTTGTAATCACACTGCAAATAATAAAACAATCATAGAAAACAAGTGCTATTTTTACTGAAGAGAGGGCCAAGGCAGTATAATTGTTGTCTTTCTTTCCTAAGAGGCTAAAAGTGGAGTGATTGATTGAGGAAAATTATTAGAAGTGTGACCCTCAACATGAATGCTATAGTTGGAAAAACACTTGTACCGTAACAGCCTGCTAACAGTGGATGAATCAGACACACATGCGCACATATTTTAATTAATGTGTTTATATTTTATGTTAATTTTAAACTGACTTGATGTTGGATTAATTATTGTATGCAAAGCACTAAATTACCAGTGTGTATAATGTGCTACATATATAAACAAACTTGCCTTGTCTAAGTGATTTTTATGTTTAACTATCCTTGTGGGGACATTTGTCCCTGTCCCCCAACAAGTGCACTTGCTTGCCAAGCTTGTTATCTAAATTATGATTTCTCATTGACACAATTGCTATAATTACATAATTGCTAATAATTACAACAGACTAACTGTAATTCTAAAATGCAGTTGAACTTTGAAAGCAATCATTCAGGAAAATATTTTTAATTATTAGTATTATTTTATTATAATTTATTATCTTTATTATCTTTATTATCTTATTCTAAGTCGGCTAGAAATGCACGCAAAGATTTCCTTTTCATGGTTGTAGTTGATGGAGGACAGATATTAACTCAAGAGTTTACTACCGTTTAAAAGGTTATTTATTAATACTTGGTTCTTCAAGGTTTCTGTGACTGAAAAGACTTACATTGTTACCATTTTTTTTTTAATAACATTATAAAACAAATTCATTATTTTCACATTTTTCACTGTATTACTGCTTTTGATTTATTTTACTGTATTCTTGATCAAATAAAATCAGCATAACAGACGACTTCTTTCAAAAACATTATATTAAGGCTGACTCTTGTGTATATAATTTATGGACTTATGTATTTATTTATGTTTGTGTGTGTGTGTGTGTGGGTGTCACATTTTACTATATATTGCATCATGCCTTCATGATTAGGACAACATAGCCTTGTGTCGAGGGTTTACTCGATTTATAAGAAGGAAATACAGCCATGAATGAGGACAATTTTAAAAATCTGAAACTGACAAATATAGCAAAGCACTCACACAGTGAAACACACGGTTATTAATTATCAGACATCTCAGCCTTTCATTATTGTTGTCATTAATTAACCACAACAGAATGTTGCCACTGCAACATTTTATTTAATAAATAATAACCTCTCTTTCTCTCTCTCTCTCTCTCTCTCCTTCTCTATGAAGGGATTTAGCTTAGGCTAGCGTGCTGCTGTGATAAAAAGCAAATAAACAGCTTGTCATTTCATATTGAGATAAATAGTTGTTACATTAGCTAGCATAAGCTCATCGCTAACTAGCAAGCTTAGGATGGGCTGTTTAGGGGAAAAAGAACCACCATGTCACATTAAGGCAGTGGATCACACAAATATAATAAAGTCAATGTGTACTCTAATTGCAGCAATTAATCATTTCACATAACTAATAGCCACTTCAAACAAATGTCACGTGAATTAATGTAGATTATAATGAAATCTGATTATTCAATGTACAGTGGCTGGTTATTCACACAGTAAAGCCTCAATCACTTCTCCGATAAAGGTCTGCCGAGATCAGCCTCGCTTTCCAGATAATTGGTTTTCACACCACCAAAGCGACCTTGCGACACGATGACATTGTGGTACTTTTCTTTCCCTAAAACAGCTCATCCTGACCTTTATATCTTTAACAAATTACCTGACACATAAAGACCAGTGGCCTTCAACCTTTTTCAGGCCAAGCACCTCTCTGTGAATGTTGAATTTTAAGCTCTGCCTATAAAAACATGTTATGAATGTATTTAAATACTGTACTTTGTACGTCTCAAATGATACTTTCAAAGGCTTTGCAATATAAACATCAAAAATGATCCATACACTTTCAGATTATATTGTAATTTAACAAGCTGAACTTCTAAACATTAGCTGTGGTTGAAATTAATACTCTTGTGCTTTTGTTTAACATGTTTTCAAAACAATAATTGGCAGACTCTGTTGAAGAGCCCTGGTTAGGTCTAAATGTGTCAGAAGGACAAAGATGAAATTGCCTATTATGTCAGCGGTACATTAATCTTGCATTTGTGTGACACAGCAAACGCTACACTTTTGTTCAGGAGCAGCAAGAGATCATTTTTAACCTCCCAGTCTATGATTAATTCATCTAATGTCTGTCTAACCATAACCACACTTTAACTTAGAAAATAATGTCTGCAATGACTAAAAACTCACTTGATTTCCCTTTGGCTATGCAAACAAGGCTCAAACCAATCAATGTGGAGCTTTATTGCTTTGTCATTAGCTTGATTGTCAAACACCGTGTGTATGTGCGAACATCAGCATGAACACCTATTATGTGAAAGCATGTCATTTGCGGACTTGTGCGAGCAAGGCAACAAACAGCCAAGTGCTTATCAGGGTCCTTAGAGAGAAACAGGAAATTGAGTTTATCCAGTGTAATGGTGGGCAGAGTCACGCAGGGAAACAGACGGACCATTTCTCTCCTATTAGCAACCATGTGTTATTCATGAGGGCGAATTTAGTGTGAACTATGTTTCATTGATATTCCACGCACTTACGTTGCGCTGACTGTCTGGGGACTGAAGCCATTCTGTTTTATGCTTTTATTTATTTATTTATTTCCACGCTTAAAATTTGCATGGCATGAAAAGGAACGGTGACCGTAGGGTCACGAGGTCAAACATCGAGCCCAGTTGCAGGCCATTTAATCAGTCCCGGCTTAACAAGCCTTCAACAGTGATAGAAGGGTTGAGAAAAGACAGACAGACAATGGAAAAAAGAATAAGAGAATGAACTGAGGAAGTGTTCTGGGTGAGATTGGCGGCTTACAATAGCATGAAACCATGGAAAATACCACACACAACAACATGACTTCCATTGTTCCACAGCCATAATCCTTCTCTGAGTCTCGGGAGCTGGGATTGGTGTTATTGACCGAAGCACTATGGAGTGGTCAAAACAATCTTATTAATTTGATTCGGTGACACAGGCTCATTCCGAGAAAAAAAAAAAAAAAGACAATACTCATCCACATCCTCTGTATTCAGTAAATGACAACCCTTCGGCCCCTGTCCCATCCCTCCTTCTCATTATTACCTCTCATCCTGCTATTGCCCTTTGCCATTCTCCACAGCACTAAAAATATCCTGCCTCTCCTATTCTCTCCCTCAACTTGTCTCTGGATGAGGAGGGTGTAAATTGCTGTGTGTAAGGGATCCAAGAGGGCTCACAGAGGACCAGGATCAGGGAGGTGACAGGTGTGAGGCAGCAGATCTCTCTGGAGTTAGTTTAGTACTGCAAGGTGGAGAAAAGACGAAAAAAAGCCTCACCAAAATAACACAGAGCTAATGCATTCCTGGCATCTCAACGCTGGTGTGATATGGAGTTGAATACATTCAAATATTAAAATAAAGAGGACAGGAGCTAAATAAGTGCATATATGTAAAATCCCTCAGAGTTATATTGAAAGAAGGACACAAGTCATATCTAGAGACAAGAATATGGCAGAGTTTTCAGTGAAGGCTCTTTTGATTTGGGCCAGTGGTCATGCAACCACGATGACACCAACCAGAACACCCTAGCAACTGCACACCAGCTCACTAAATCACTCAGAAAACCCAACCTCTACAAAGCAATCACTCAGAACACCATAGTAAAAGCATACCTGCATGCAAAGGCTAAGAACACTCAGAAAGCCAATGTTTAAAAACACTCAAAAAACCCTACCCAGTTAGCACAAGTACATCTGCAAGATGTCTTTTAAAGATGACATGATCTGGAAATCACCTGCTGCATACAAACTGACAGAAGTAAATTTTTTAATTCATAAATATCTTAAGGAAATCTAATGAATGTCATTTTGACATGTGATGGGAAATGTCCTATTGACATATGAGATGATGATGCAGATGAGCAAAATTGTCTTCCTGATGTAAATGCAGATGTCACATAGGTGTCTCTGTGATGTAAGCATGCTATTAGGGCAACATCTACAGACACCTAGAACAGCCTAGCAAGTGCATACCAAAAAAGCATACTCATAAAACCTAGCAACTACAAAGGAGCATGCTAAAAACCACTCAGTCTACCTTAGCATCTAAAGACTACAATGCTAAAACACCCAGAAAAGCAACTGCATGCAACATACTAAAACGCTCAGAATACCCTAGGAACTGCATAGCAGCACACCAAACCCAGCAACTACAATGTAATAAACTAAAAACCACTCAGAACACCCACCCTATTGAAAAAACAACATACTGGTTAGATATGTCCTGTTTCATTTGTGATGTTTCATATTGGCACTTTGGCATGTACTTATATTTTCTTCAGAATATTTAAGATATAGTATGTGTTTCAATGGGATTACGAAGGTGGTGTGCCATTCATGATTAGCCTACACAGATAACTTGTCTCTTTATCCAAGGTTGAGTTAAAAAAAATAATGTTTATCTCATGCTGTTATCTACAAGGTGATACTCAGTTCTGTTGAGGTTTTATATAGAAAACGGAAGGAAAAGCAGGAATTTGGGGAAAATAATTACACCTGCAGTGTGACAAAAGCTGAAACAAACAGAAGGAAGCACAGTATGTGTGATTAGGTGATACGCCTCCACAAAAGCCAATGCTACGCCAAAGGAATAAGTCTATTATGTAAAGTGCTGAGGAAGAATTTCATTATATGTGATATGCAAAGTTTAATGCGAAGGGGTTTGCAAACAGACATAAACAGCCAGCGAGTAAGAAAAATATAAAGGGAAAAGGTTCAGCAGCTCCGCCAGCCAAAGCTGAGTTGTTTGCCTTGTCTTTTCCGATTTATTTGGCTGAAATCCCCAGAAGCTTAACTTTCCGTGAGCAACACGACACACACACTCTTGCTCACTCACTCAAAGGACAGGTGTCATACTAACAAAACAAATGAGGAATGAATGGAAAAAATATCCAGTACTGATTGGATAATAGCTAAAGTAATATTGGAAGACTACACATCTCATTCCTTTAGATCTTTTAAACACTGAGGTATTTATTATGATCCATCTTTTGAGCTCCTCATCTCGGCTAGGTAATTCTCGAACCCACAGCTGTATGTGCGGTCTAAGCACACAGCACTGAGGTTGTTTAAGGCTTGTGAACCAGAAATCATCAGTTTATGTCTGATTTGGAGTGGAGATAGTGTATGGGCGCTATAATCCCTCATGAGCAATAACCTGAAAAGGCCCCAGAACTTTGCCATCCTCTTTGGGTGGTTTGCCTAAAGAACGTAATTTTGAAATGGTTGCCATCTTTACTGAAGTAGTTTTCTACCATATCCAGGCAAGTTTTTTTTTGGTTGCTAAAAAAACAGATTAGCATATGTGCAACAGTAGAGTAATATGTATTTCTGCTCCAGGTTACTGTTTAAAGGTAGCTGACCGACATTACAAGAACAACAACAATTTCTCTGTTAATCCCACACGTACGTGCAAGGCCCATGGGGGAGGCTTGTGAAGGGTTCTGGATGCTTATTTAGTCTGTTGGTGAGGACATGTTTCATTTTGGCATGCCGTTAGGACAAATGGGATTACACGGCCACTCTAAGAGCGAGGCTCAAGCGCAGGTGAGGCAAGCTGCTTGGGCACTGTCATCAGACGCCCAGGGAATCATTGCTAAAGGTCAGTGGAGTCTGCATCTGAATGCCACAGCTTAGACACATTTGGTGTCGAAAGCTATTCCAATAAATATCCGCTCATCTCCTGTAAAAGTGTAATTCCAGCCTCTGTATTTTGAAGGCAGAAACCTGGAGGATTATGGTGATGTTAAGAGGCAGCGGGAGCGAATCAATTTTGAGTGAATGACAGGAATGATGCTTTGAATAATGCATTTTTGAAAAGAGGGGCGGGGGGGGGGGGAAGCCGCTGCTTGTGAGCAAATGGGACTCTTATAATAGTGGAAAATTTTCTCCTTCCCTGCCATTCTGTGTGTAGATGAATTGGTGGATAAGTTACACAAAATGGCTCCAAGGAAGCATGTCAGAAAGCAGCAGGGGTATTGTATGCCTCTCAGAGGCTTAACACAGGTTTAACTAAGCACTCAAGAGGTTGTTGGTAGGCTCTGGGATCAGTCTCAGCAGAAGCAGGGTGAGCCCGTCTTATACACACACGGACAGAATAAATACTCGTAAAATACCAGATTTTGCTGCTTCCCTGAAGGGCTCAGAACCTCTAAAGCGATTCTATTTTCTTGTCATTGTTTATTTCCTTTTCAAAAGGAGCTTAGTTTCATAGGGCAGACCTTATTTCATTGAAAAGGCCATCACAGAATAAATGAGCTTCAACAAAATTTTATTTAGTCTTTCAGAAGAAGACTGTTTAGACGGAAGTAAGTCAAGGTGGTTAAGTGAGGTAATGGGATAGTTTTCTCAAAAATTATGTTGCATAGTCACCCATGTCCTTTTAAAACCTTCTACTGTGGAAAACAAAAGACAGTATTCTCTTATGTCTAAATACGTTTTATTCAATGAAACTCAGTATGACCCAGTTTTATTCAGACCTCAACATTTCTCAAAATATATATTTTTTATGTTCCACATTCAGTGACAAAAATCATAGAGATTATATGGGTTAATCATGACAATTTTCATTTTTGGCTGTACTATTTCTTTAAGAGTGCCTCGGGAGACAAAGAAAACATACAAAGCTGCTCTTTTCTACAGAATATGATTACCACCATGAGTACAAGGCACCAAGCATCTTTTTTTTATTTATTTTTTTTTAAAGGACAATTTGATGTGCCAGACGTGAGAGGAGACATCAGTGAAATGGTGTATTATGTTATGCTTATATATATATATATATATATATATATATATATATATATATATATATATATATATATATATATATATATGCGCACTCCATATGTATTTATGACATTGTTTACCTTGAGGCATGTAAATCATCACTGATTGATGCAACAGCCTGTAGATACTATTAATAATAAGCTTTTGTCAACATGATGATGATATCAGTGTTGATGTTTGATCTTTATGTAAAGACATGAATGCACAGTGATCAACAGCTCAGTACATTCATGAAAAATTCCATAATACTCAAAAATCCATATATATATGTTCAGGGAAGATTTTATATACTGTACATTTATGTATCAATGATTTAAAGCAGCACATACAAAAGAACATTATACAAGATTTACCAAAGATGTGAATAAATGTCTTCCTTTATGTATTCTTGCATTACGGTCTAGCTGTCTCACCAACCTATATTTCCCAACGTTTTTTTTTGTACTGGGTATCCCTATAGATCCATCAGTAATGGTCTAATATCCTGTTTGTCAACAAACCAAAAATGTGCTACTCTTACTTGATATTATACACAATATATTTCAGTGTTGTTATTCATTTTAAGTGGCCATTTTTACCTTTAAATATAAAAACAAAACAGTGTGGATAAAAAACATTTAGTGTCTATGTTTAATGACACACTTGAGCTTTTTAGTCTTTTACAGGTTTTAACATTTCTGGGGGCAATTAAGGAGGAACTTTCTCAAAGAACAAACAGCAATCTTTACAATATAGAATTTATGACTTGAATACAAATGCAGGCAAATACTAAGTCTGTCTCTTTCATTCTCTTAATATCTTTCTAGGCTGTGGGCTGGAGTTCCTGCTGGTACTCTGTGGGTTGGAGCTCTCCTGGTCCTGCCCACGTCACTGCATTTGCTACATGGCCCCCAGCACCGTCAGCTGCCAAGCCCACAACTTCCTGTCCGTCCCGGAAGGCATTCCTCCACACAGTGAGCGCATTTTCCTTCAAAACAACAAGATTCATCGACTACTGCGGGGCCACTTTAGCCCTACAACAGTCACTCTGTGGATTTACTCCAACAATATCACATATATCGAACCAACTACTTTCCATGGGTTCACCTTGCTAGAGGAACTGGACCTGGGAGACAATCGCCACCTACGTTCACTGTCTGCAGAAACCTTTCACGGGCTGGGCCGGCTCCATGCCCTCCATCTATACCGCTGTGGCCTCAGTGCACTGCCGAATAACATCTTCCAGGGTCTTCGCAACCTCCAGTATCTGTACTTGCAGGTGAGACGCATCACTGCTTGCGTAACAAAACGAAATGTCATGTTGCACTACTGTTGTAGGATAAATATAACCAATCTTTTGTTTCTGTGTTTAAAGGACAACCATTTGGAGTATCTGCAGGATGACCTTTTTGTGGACTTGCACAACTTGAGTCACCTGTTTCTTCATGGGAACCGTCTCTGGAGCCTGCACCAAAATACATTTAGGGGACTGGGGGCTTTGGACCGGCTGCTACTGCACCACAACCAACTTCAGTGGGTGGACCGCCTGGCATTCCACGACCTGAGGCGGCTTACTACCCTCTATTTGTTCAACAACTCCTTGACGGAACTAGCTGGAGAGTGTCTGACCCAGCTTCCTGCTCTGGAGTACCTTCGCCTCAATGACAACCCTTGGGAGTGTGACTGTAAGGCTTTATCACTGTGGGACTGGCTCAAAAAGTTTCGGGGGTCCACATCATCAGTGGGTTGCGTGGCACCGGCAGAACTGGCAGGCAAAGACCTAAAGCAACTGAAGAAAGAGGACTTCCCAAACTGTTCCGGATCTGAGTCCCTGCACCAAAGTAAGACCAAGACTTGGGCAGGAACGGATAAGGTCTCCCTGAAGCAGGAGCCCCATCCTGCCCAGCCTCCACAAACGCACCCACACAACCCCCAACCGAATGAACAATACCCTTCCCCACCCTCTCCCCTGCCCCAGCCACCCCCTGCCATAAACGGTGTACATGCAGGACCTGGAGGGTCTCCGGGCATAGTCCCTGCTCAGAGGCCTGGACGCTCCCGGAACTGCACACGCCAACGTGTCAGGGGAAGCAAGGGAAAAGGACCTAACGAGGTCCACATCTTGAAGGAGATGGCTGATAAGGAGTACTCCTCTCCCGATTTCACTGGGAAATATGATGAAACATCTTCTGATGGTTCAAACACCCGCAGAAAGCACAAATGTACCCCCCGGACCTCTGTGCGTCCCCCTAGTGGGGTCCAGCAAGCCACCAACTGGGGACACTCTCATCATACACATTTCTTTCTCTCTAGTATTCTGGGACTGCTTGTGATCATTCTGCGCTGAACTCTGATGTTGGACCATCGTGGCATCACAAATACACCGCAGTCCCCAGATCAGCTCTAGCTCCAGCATTACCAGGCCTACTAATGTGTGTATGTTTCTGTGTGTATGTGTGAGTGATAATGTGTACTACACTGTATAAGGAGCTTTATCATTTAGACTGAAATAGTTGAAAACTGAACACCGGATTTTATAAACTCCAAATTTGGGTTGGGGAACAAGAAGCATAGTGAAGCAAACTGAACATGCTTGCACTGCCACTGTTGTTGTTTTTAATTTTTAATTTTTTTTTTCCCATTTCCTCTTGGTCTGGTCTATCCCCCTCTAAATGGAAACCATTTAAATTAAAGAAAGCACAGATGACCAAATAAATATGTACAAAGAATGCATAATAGGAGGCACAAGTTAGCAACATAAATAGAGATAGTGTTTAGAAAGCATGTCCTACGACTTCATTTTTCTTCAACATAGAAACAAACATATAGGAGACCATCAAATGCTCATAATTGTATAAGTACACTTTCCTCTGTTAAATATATTACATTATTGCCAAATAGATGCAAAAATATATCCGAGTTTCAACCATCGGTAGGACTTGCTTTCTTCACTGATGGAATGTTACAATGATGTGAAACCGAAAGTGTTGTTTGAAAGTAAAGTGTTATAAACAGTCCTCTAAACTAAATAGCCAGTACATAAGCACATACATTGTCTTTACCTCAGAAAAGTTAAGTCCTAAATACAACATTATTATTTTCACTTTAGATGTTTGTTTTTTTTGCCCTTTCAATAAGTTCCTACATTTTTTTTTCCAGATTTTCTTTGCTTTTGCCCTAAAAAGTAACTTCAGGTGAATCATCCTTATTTTGGATTGCATTGTTTTGTAACAGCACATAAAAGCCAATGGTTATACTAGCTGCTATATTGTTTATAGAAGCAAATGAGACCCATTTTACCTCATCTGCTTCCAAAAAACACAATTTGTGTGTGTGCGTGTGTGTGTCCAGTATAAAAAGCTATGAAAAAAATAGAGTTGTGTTTGTTTCTTGTCCTCTGTGTTGTTTGTTTTGTTTGGCTGTGACTCAGAGGACTTAGAAATGGACTGCTGATGGGGGCGCCGACTCTGGAGGGGACACAGGTCTAATTGAAGTGAACTCTATTTTGAAAAGCGCCTTCAGCCTAAGCCCGCCATTGAAAACATAGACACCTGTCTTTCTTAGAGCGGTGTGAAATCAACTGTTTTAACAAGACAGACAAGAAGAAAAGAAAACAACAATTAAAAAAACACACACACAAAAACTAAATGTATCTTTAAGAGACTCAATGACAAAAAAAAAAAAAAAAAAAAAAAAAAAAAAAAAAAAAAAAAAATTCAAATTTAGCATGGCCAAAAAAAAAAAAGACCTTTTGGAGCCATAGGCCTGCTTGATTGCCTCTACAGTGTCTGCTGTGAATGCAAATAGGAGTCCAAGAGAGGGACAATCACGTGAACACTCGGGACACTACGGATGACAGACGGTCTGCCGTCACAGATGCTGTGACACACTTTGTAAAAATAAGGAGAACTGTATCATCACAACCTGCAATGGAAATATTAATCAGTACTATGACACTGACATCATTAATGACATTTTTGATTACAACAGGGTTCCTGAATCTCTGAAGAACCTCTCTTCAGAATGCAATTATTTTTTTTATTATCATTATAATTTGATTTTCTTTTTTCTTTTGGTCGTTTTGTTTGTTTGTTTGTTTTGTTTACACATTTATTTGGTACGTCCGTAGGGCACCATTTTCTGACTAAACTGCACAATCCAGTCTCCTCTCGACCCTCCCTTTCTCTCTCTTCTGTGTCTCTCCATCCTAGTGATTTGATGGTTTGAGTCGTTCTCAAAAAAAAAAACAAGAAAAAAACGTTTATAAAGATATTAAAATCTATATCTTCTTATGTTAAATGTGTTTGTTTGCATTTACTTTGCTTGTGTGTTGTCAGTGTGGCCTGACAGAAGATGAGTTTTCCATATTTCCACCTCTCTTTGCCTTAATTCACAATTTGGCTCTTTGATAACCCTAGTAAAAATGAATGTACTAAGATGTAATTGGAATACATTTATTTTGTGTCAAGTATTCTACAAATGCAATACAGTATATCAGTCGAGAATACCAAAAGTACAATTGCAGGGTATTTTTATTGGGGGCATACATATTTAAAGGCTACTAAATTGGAACTTTAATTGTGCAGAAGTAGGGCTGAAGTTTAAATAAAGATATACTGAAGTATATGTGTTTTTGTTCCAAAGTGGGACTATTGCAATTATACTTGTGGTAAACTATTGGTCTTTCATACAGTCCTCAGCAATAGTGACATTTTAGGTTTAATATTAAGAAATGTGCATTGTGCACATGCAGTACTACAAATATAAATTAAAATTTTTTTTATCAAAGGTCACTGCACATCGAGTCAAAATTTTCACACTTTGAAAAACCCCTCAACCTCATGTTGTCAATCATGTTTACACAATGCCTCCAAACGTTTCGTCTGTCAAAAAAAAAAAAAAATCTAATCAGGTTTGATTTCTGCTCTTTCCCTTTTTGTTCCTATGGAAGTACATATTCTTTTTTTTAAACTATCTAAAATATTCAATTACCTTAATATACATTTTCAGAAAATATATTTTAAAATATATTTAATTAACAACTACCATTATTACAATAACATTCTAAACATTTTAAATTTGAATTCAGAAATTATGTTTTCAGGATGTTTTGATTGGAAAACAAGACAATACTGATCATACTGGATCTTCTGGAATTGAATTTACCTCTATATCCATGTTTATATCTGCAGACAAAAACACACATACATAACCAGACTCTATCATGAGTCATCATACACTAATATATATGCTTGATTATATGGAGAGCTCGGGAACATCACCACCCACAAACACTATTAATTTAAGTGATTAAAGCAATCCCACTTCACAAGTGCTGTACAGGCTCACTGTATGTGTGTGTGTGTGTGAAGAAGTCTATTCAATCAGTAAAACATGCAAAAACTCATATATCTAAACCTCTATAAATCATCTCTAAAGCATTGAGTATTTATGAATGTGTCACTGCAAATCTGGAGATATTCAAGGTTATCATTATGATTTTTAATCGGACTTTACAGCATAAATCCCATTTCCTCTCCCTCTACCCTATCCACCCACCGTGATGGAAATCGATTCCCGTGTTAGAGTGTAAATTACTTTTTTTTTTTTTTTTTTTTAATTCTGTTCAATTGAAAAGAGGGGAAAAGTTAGTTTTCTGCATGGCAGAGGACGGAAGCAGAAATACATTTGAATTGATGAGCATCTCTAAAGTGATAACATGGTGGGTCTCGGCTCATTCTCTCTGACGTGCAATAGCTCGCTTCACCTCTCCATCTCCATCTCGCTCACTCT
Source organism: Puntigrus tetrazona (assembly GCF_018831695.1). Classification (NCBI taxonomy): domain Eukaryota; kingdom Metazoa; phylum Chordata; class Actinopteri; order Cypriniformes; family Cyprinidae; genus Puntigrus; species Puntigrus tetrazona. Next base: position 14,457,532 of record NC_056713.1, read on the forward strand.
TACTCTTTTCCACCTCCATCCTATAGATTTATAACATGCAGTGGATAAAGTGGAATTTCACAGGAGCCCCAGTCATATTCAGTAATACTAGCACTACAGGAAGACACTACATATAAAAAGCCAAAATATAAGCAATCAAACTATCCTTGAGCTCAAAACATCCTCCCTAGTAAAAAAAAAATGCATTAATACAAAAATAAGCTGCAAAAACAGACTACTCATTGTATGTTTCATCACCTATTGTCACACAGATGACTGCAACAATATATGGCAATTCTCACATCAATAATACCTTATTCAAAACAGAGACATGGAGGGCTTTTGAAGCTCTTGATAACCTCTAAAAGAATAAAAACAAAGATGTGTGAACATGTCCTGGGCACTTATAATCCATGCTGCAAATGGCTTAATGCACTAAAACAGAGATAATGGAAAAGAAATACATTTAGTGTACAAGTTACTAATGATGATTCTATATAAAGGCAAGCATATGAGCCAATATGAACACAACCGGCTTTCAATGGAGTAATACCTTTTCAAAAGGAACAAATTTGTATTGGAATTCAATTTTGGTTCTTTTAAAAAGGTACATATTAGAACTTAATAGGTACAAAAATGTAACCTTTTGAAAAGGTACTGCCCCAGTCACAGCTTTTGTACTTTTATTTCTGAGAGTGCATCGTGTTCATAATCTAAGAGCAGCTGTCAGGCTTTCCATTATATAGTACACATTATCAATAATTACACTTGTGACATTTAATATTACTGTCTTAACACATTACTTTATGAAAAAACTAATCTGATAGATCATATTAATCATTATATAATTCAAGTAAAAGAGTGTAATCAAGCTAAATCTTTCAATCGTTGTGCTATTCCTAGGTGCATGTGCATGGCACTCAATGCTCTGCATTTCATCTCTTATTGTCCGCAACAAACTGTATAGAGGTGTATTTTTTAAAAAGACACCGATAATTTCAGTTCGATCTGCATTAGAGTGATAACACTTTTATGATAACGGTAACTATGGTTACATGCACAGATTCTCGTCAGTCCAACTGCAGTGTTTATATGTAACCTAAAATTTGCAATCCAGTGAAAATATCCATTTGTGTCTCACAAGATCTTTTTTCACACCATCTGCAAAGTTTAGTGCTGTGACACAAATATGTGCAAAAAAATTATGCATATGTAAAATCTAATTTACATGCCAATTATTCTTCTAACAAATTCAAATCTGCATCACCACTTTGAGTCTGAAAGAAACTGAATGTAGATCAAGCTCAATCTGATCATTTTTAATCCCACTGAGGTTTACATTGAGCTATCTGTTGCAATCAAATTACTATTGGATTATTAGGACACATGTAAACATAGCTACTGTAATGCAGGCTTTGCAACAAGGTTGTTATTGACAGATGGGAAAGACACAGAAAACCCACAACATCAGATGAAAAGAAGGTGCTTCTTAAAGGCACAGTAGTAATAAAGGAAACAAAAATGTATTATGAAAACGGTCATGTTTTGACAAAATAAATCATTAACGTTAAAAATAAAATGGCCATTTTAAAAATGATGCAGATGTCATTTTGACTTGACGATAATCCCTGCTTGAATTCAAAACATTTAATATTTTAAGCACTCGCTAAAGGAATAAAAGCTGCACATTAGTGATTCAGCTAAACCCTAGGAGCTATAAATTGCGATTGTGCCGTTGCAGTCAGGAAGGCCAGAGCCAGACATGAAAAAAAATGCAGTATTTCTATTCTCAGAGCTCTGTTTTACTGGCATTTATTTGCAAGGGAGGAGCTGCTTCAAAGCTGCTAAAAATAGCCTGAGCTCAGTCCCCTCACAACTTCAAAAAAAAAAAAAAAAACATCTGAATGAAGGAGGAGAGGATGTGTGAGGGAGCGAGGGCAGAGAGAGGAATGGGGTTAAAGGGAAAGAGGAGAGCAGAGGGCCAGGGAACGAGGTGAGGAAGGACCCGATGGGAGAAGAGGCAATAAAAGAGACAGATGCAGAACAGATGGCGGACCGGGGGGAAGAGTGGAAGAGGCTCACCGGGCCACGGACATAACCGGAGTACGAGAACTACAGCAGTCAAGGGAAATGAGAGCTGATGAGGACCACCGGAGCTGAGGGAGAGAGATAATGAGAAAGCTAAAGGAGGAGTGAATGATGCTACAGTACTGAATACAGTAGGACCGAGCCCTAAGTAGGATTTGAGCACTTAAGTCACACTTGAAATCAAATTTAAAAACTCAGTTTAAATTGTATTATTTTATTATTATTGTATTGTGAAGTACTTTTGGTGAACATTTTCCCAGAGAAAAAAAATTTAAACAATAGCTGTTGAAACAAATAGCTTATGTTGCTTGGATTAATGAATAAATGGTTCATCTTAGCAATATTTCAACAAAAACTCTTCAAGTATGGTTATACGTGGAAACAATGCAATATGGACTTTACAACATAATTTTTGCTAATTCTCTATATTGCACTTAGGACCTTTTCTATATTTATAGCTAGAGCAACAACATTATTAATTGTGCCATCAGCAGTTTGGGTCAGGTTTAAAGGTATAGATTTGTGTATTAATGTGCCACTGCGAGCCTGTACATGAACCAAAAAGGGGGGAAAGACTGGCAAGGAATCCAGTATGCAAGTGAGATGCACAGGTTTAATTGACTTCCTTTCACTGCTGCATGAGTTTAATTAAAAGCAAGCCTTTAGAAAATTAAAAAGTAAAAGAGAAAGAGAGAGAGGAAGAGCAAGTGAGGAAGAGCAGCAAGAAACTCAGAGAGAGGGAGACATGATAATTAACAGAATAAACGAAATGACACAAACGTCATAGCACCTGCCTCTCCCCACCTCCCCTTCCTCCCCAGCAAGTCCCTCTTTCCCCAATCAATCACAAACCTAATATCATCTTCCTCTATGTAAGCCCTTCCTCTCTCCACTCCACTGTTTATTTATTTAGCCTGGAAGTCCCTTTAGGCCCTGCTGAACCTCACTTGTCTCAGCTGCATATAAAACAGCAGGCGCTTTATAGCTAACACGACGCTACTTGACTCTGGAAGTCAAACTTTACCTGCCGAAAACGCAAGAATAAAATACAGCGTGCTTAAAAAAAGCCGTCTTCAAGTCCTTGATGATTTTGTGCGATGTAGTTTTTACCAGTTCGGTTTTAACCTATCAAAACAGAGTTATGGCCGCAAACTCCTCCGCTTAAACAAGTGCCGCCCCACGGTCAAGTGCAGTCTGGTACACCCGCAGGCTTTACAGTGATTTACGGCAGCTGTTTATTACCGTTTGGTAAAAGACAACTGTACTCACTAACAGAGCAGCGTGCTGAAACCGTCTCTGTCAAGCTAGCAGCTGATCAATGGCTGTAATTAAAAGGCCGGATCAATTTCAGCTGGGGCAACCCAATAAAAGTTGGGCTCAAACTGCAAGGCCCCATCAGTCCTGAACAAATTCCAAGCTGAGACGAGCCCCTGAGCAGTGAGGCTAATGACATACACAGCACTTTCTGCCTTTCTATTAATCACACACACACACCAGCCTGACACACGGTACACTCCCAAACACAAAACCATCCACTTCCCTAGTTTTATTTTCCTCTGTGGAGAACTTGTGGCCATGTGTGGTTTTTCCTTCTTTTTATTTCTTTTATTTTTCTAAGGTGTCTGGATACCAAACAACCCATGGTTGCCATAAACTACAACCATAAAAAAATTGAGGTTAGTATGTTTTTTTTGTTTTTTTGAGAAATTAAGATTTCATCAAAGATTCATTGAAGGAATGATAAAGATTTTTTTTGTTTCAACAGATTTTGTCTAAACCTAAATCAAATCAATATTTGATGTTACTACATTTTGCCTTCAATCCAGCTTTAATTTTTATAGGCACACTTGTACAAAGTCAAGGATTTTACAGGATTATAGTCAGGTGTATAATCATCCAATTATACCAAACAAGTGCTGATAATCATCAATGTCACATGTAGGTTGAAACCCAGTCATGAACTGAAACAGAAACAGCTGCATGGAGGCTTAAAACTGGGTGAGAAACAGCCAAACTCTGCTACCAAGGTGAGGTTGTAAAAGTTTTATGTCATAGCAAGATACACCAGGTACACCCATCTACTGTCCAGAGACGTCTTCAGCCAAAAAGCCATACTTCCAACATGGGAACAAGGCCAAGTGAAAAAGGTGCCATTGGACTGATGAGTCAAAATTTTAAATATTTGTATCTATCTTCAGCGTAAAGAAAAACAAGAAGTACTGGAAGTGATGGCATGGCCCCCACAGAGCCATGCTCAACATCATCAAGTGTGTCTGGGATTGCATGAAGAGACAGAAGGATGTGAGAAACCCTACATCCACAGAAGATCTGTGGTTAGTTCTCCAAAATGTTTGGTACAACCTACCAGCCGAGTTCCTTCAAAAACTGTGTGCAAGTGTACCTAGAAAAAAGCCAGTATTCACACCCAGTATTGATTTGATTTAGATTTCTCTTTTGTTCATTCACTGCATTTTGTACACATATATACACACACACACACACATACTGTATCATAGTTTGTAGAGTGTAGAATGTTTTCAACATTGACAACTATAAGATTTGGTGGCTTTTGAAGGACTTCTAAAGGATCTTGTGACAGTGGAGACTGGAGTAATTGCTGCTGACATCACAGGAATAAATTAATGTTTTAATATATATATTAAACCACTTTACATTGTAGTAGTATTTCTTTGCTTTTTTCTGAAATAAATTCAGATTGGTAAGCATTAAAATGAAAAACATACTTATCCAAAACTAGAATAAAGTACGGCAGTAGATGCATATTATTAAAAAAAAAAAAAAAAAAAAAAAACTTTCGTTTTCCATTTTTACAGGAAAAAGTAGCACATGGGTTTAGAACAACAATAGAGTGAGTAAACAATGACCCAAAAATGAACAACCCCTTGAAGTAAAATATTGGTTATTATCTCTTAGTCTAAATTACTATATTATTTTTATAAATGTTTCATCAGGTCCCTATTTTTCCTCAGGACATTTATATATTTATATTAGCCTATAATACGCGTTTCAATTTGCATTGAGTATTGTTATCCAGAAATGACACTGGAGAACATCATAATCCTCCAATAACATCTGCTTAATCACCTTGTTGCAACCGTACCGAGTCACTGAATCCTCGGTCCCCCGTGTCCCCAGGACCAAATAAACAGTCTCAATAATGAACCGCCAATTAATCACAGGCTGGAGGACATACCACACAAAAACAGGTTCACGCTGAGGGCGACGCACATGTGCACTGAATTGAGGACTCTTACGCTAATGAGTTTTGAAGAATCTGTGACAGACGGAAGCTCTCGTAGACAAGTGTTTCTCTTCCTCGCTGTAGTCCAGAGGCCTGGTATGAGAAACAGACCCACAGGAAAGAGAATCACACATGCTATCATACTGCTAACTAACAGGAGAGCAAATGGAGAGCATTCTTCTGCTTGTGTTTTTGTCATGAGAAAGAGATTCTAGTATAGTTTACTGATGTCTACTCAAAATTTGACAAATTGTGCCATTTGCCTACATGGCAAAGTCTGCTATGACTAGCACTGCTATGAACTTAAATTTCTTATTCATTTCTTCAAGACCCATTATTTAAGCTGTTTTCCACAATGATTTTGTAGCTCTCTAATAATTTCAGTGTCAATGCCTATCTCATTCTGAGTCTTCAACTCTACAAAGTTAAACAAGTGTATCAAATATATCTTGCAATATAATAAAAACAAACCTATTAGTGTAAAAATAAACCTACTGCTTATTAGCATAGAAAATTTGCCATTTACAGTGGTGGGGAATATGCCACTGCCTTGTAGGGGGATACTTTACACTTAAACCAAGAAAGACTGACTGAAAAACAGGATCCTAATAAAAAATAAAAATAACAAAATCAACAAATTTGTGTCAGGTTGAATTCGGTCTTAAACAACAAAAGGTTTTTGAGGGTTTTTTTTATTATTTTTTACATATTTCTAAACTGTAAATATACATCAAGATTATAAATTAGGTTCTCCTCCAAGTTAATTTCAGTTCAGTTAAAAAAGTTTCAAGTCCAATCCAAAAAAAATAATCCAAGGAATGGAAGGGAAAATATACTCTGTACCTTTTCTGTGCTGGTATCAAAAAGACTCTCTAACGAACAAAAAACAAAGTCTATGAACTCCCTTTTCAGGAAAGTTTAGTACTCACAGTTCCAAAATCAACAGTTGTATGATTTGACAGTTCAGTTCTGATCACTCACTGAAAAAAAACAAAAAAACAATAGCAGCTAAACATTTTCAGTGTGAACATCAGTACAACAATGAAAAGCTTTCAATCAGTAAGACTGAGAAACATACACATACAAAAAAAAAATACGTTTAGGTTTGCATAAACTTATTTCAAGTTCTGCACCTAACAGGGAAAATACCTGTTTGAACGCTGTGAACATTTAGGTTCAGAAAATACTTTAATTTTCACTTTCAGCTTTAGAATCACGTGAATTTATGGACACAAGTACAGACTAATCTACTAAATCATCAGCTGATATTTCATTGTCATGGTCCCTGATTCATCCACACCTGTAGTTGGTGCAAATGTAACAACTGTTTCACCACAATGTTAGGCAAGGTTTCCCAGTGATTTTTTATCTTTTTCCTACCCCTATGTAAATGATTCCATAATAGAAACCAGTCACCAGGTCTCATAAGTGCACCATTAGATGTGCGTCATAGGCTTTCGTTGTTGTTTGTTTTGTCTCAAAGCTTCTGCAGAGTTGGCTACTTCAACAGTGGTCTTGATGGTTTTTCACCCAGTCATCGAGACTGTCAACTCCACTGTCCTTCAAGTCTCTCCCATTAAGAATATCCATCAGCATTCAGCATCCCTACCAAGCATTAAGAAGATGGGCAAATAGCCAGTTGAAGTGTAGACTCTGTTATTGCATGCCATAACCAGCTCAGGTAGATCTTGTTTCTAATTCTTTTTCTTTTCCAGGGATAATGTCCTTAGCATGTCATGCATGGCAAATCTTTTTGCACTGGCGTTACCCTGCGGATGATACAAAGTTGTGAAACTCTTTCCAATTCCATAGACGTTACACAATTCTTTGATGATGTTGGCTTCAAAACATCAACCTTGGCCGGAATGTAGTTGTGCAGGACAACCATAATGAATAAACTTTTGCTGTGGTGTGGGCAGTCTGATTCCTGGTTGCCACTGCTACAATAAAACGAGTGAACATGTCAGGTAAGATGAGGACATTCTCATATCTTCCCACAGATTCCTCTAAGACTGTGTAATCCATAGCAAGGACTTCCAGTGGTCTTATCATCCTGGATTGTAGTAGACCTCAAAATTAAACTTGGACAACTGAGTGGTGGACAAAGGAGCGTTGTTCAACTGCTCCTAAATTTGCTGTCTCCAAGTAGTGCATATGGTTCTGATCTGTAATCACAGAGAACTTGAAGTAGATCAAGTATCCTTTGAACTTTTCGGTTAGAGCTTATTTTAAGGCTATCAGTTCTAGCACCAATCGCAAAAGGACTTTGGTTTGCATAGGTGATCACATGCTCAGAATGTGTCCTAGACTCAATACGGCCCTAAGAACATGCAGGGTCCCATCAGTTGAGTATGAAAGACTGTCTGATATCTGGGTGTGCAAGGACTGGTGGAGACATTAAACACTGCTTGAGTTTGTCGAATGCAGTCTGACACTCTGTTGTCCAGTTAAGAGGTTCAATGATATTCTCTTTCGCTCCTTTACCAACCATGGCAAGAAGAGGCCAGGCTCACTGAGCAAAACCAGGAACAAATCTCCTGTAATAACTCATGAATCCAAGGACCTTAATTCTTGAGTAAGGTGTCTTAATTCTTTGATACTCATAGGTGCAGGCCATGTTTCCAATGCCTGAGTTTTCTCTCCATCCACCTTTACTCCCTGGTAGGAAATTATGTTACCCAAGAATTTCACTTTGGGTTTTAAAAGGAAGCACTTGCTGGGTGATAGTTTCAAACCTTGCTGTTTCAACGTGATGACTTTCAATGTCTTTCAAAATGAAAATAATGTCATGCAGGTAGATCAAATGTCAGATCACCAAGCACCACCCCTATCAGATGCTCAAAACATGTTCACTAAATGGAGGAGTAATGATTCATTGCTTCTCAGCAACCTTTACAAAGCCATTCTTGTCACCACAGCTTAGTGGTTTAGTCTGCATCTTAATGTTACCCAACACTGGCTGGATCTTTGCTTCCTTAAAGCCATAGCTACACCTGTCTATCTTCTTCATGTCTTCAGTGGTCATGAATAGAGCCTTAAGTTCACTCAATGCATTCACACCAACGATGGCAGGCAATCCTTTCAACTCTGTCCTATTGTATTTGCTCTCTTTGATCACAAACACACACTTTCCATGCAAATTATTCCCTATGCACTCCAAGTCTACTTTTTAGACATCCTATAATGAGAATGTCCAGGTCATTTTCTGCTGTAAGATGGACCCTGTTTGGCGGACGAAAGCACAAGTTCTCCAAAGTGATTCTTAAAATGTGACTATGATAGTAGTCACTTCTGACCCTGTATCCAAGAGGCAGATGGTACTGATATCATCAATTTTCATTTCAATGGTCAGATAAAAGTACTTTCACAAAGGCACTTGGAAACATTCTCTGTATCAAAATGATGACTCAATTTTGTCTTCTTGAGAAAATGTCATTACCTTGAAGGCAGACTTCATTAAACTTATTCATACCCAACTTACCAGGTTTGGAACAACATACACAGTAGATGGTGCTCTCAGAGCTTACTGTTTAATAACTTTTTTAGCCAAGGAAAGTGCTCCTTTCTGTTTGGCTCTGGCTTGTTGTAACATGTCTGGCTGCTCAAACTGTCTCATTGTTTCTTACAGTTAAGCCATAGCGTCAACTCAAGGACCACAAACTTACACTGAAACAGGAATTGATCCTGTTCTTGACCGCAACATATAGCGGAGGGGAATAAGCCACCAAATACGCCTTGTGGGGGGTACTTTAACGAAGAAACAGGATACTACTTCCCCCGACCCAGTGTTTTTAGTCTTTCTACAAGGGTCGCTTGTATGTTGTGCCTTTCTTGTTGCAATATGTAAAAGCTTAAAATGTGGTGAGGTGGGCTTCAGGATGTATTCTGTACACGGTGGCTGCCTGGAGTGTGTGTAGTAGGCTTGCTGCGATAGATAGTGTTGGTCGGTAATACTACTAAATTGTTGAGCCACAAAAACGGTTATGTCACTTGACCACCGTGACACAGTCGTTTTGATTTTTTAATTAATAATAAGAATCATTTAGTTGAGAGAACAGACAATTGAAACCGAACGTGGCTGGTCAATGCAGCAAATCAAACAAATGACAGTCACACACAGATCAGATTAATTTAGTTTCATTAGTCGATTCAGTCAAGCTGACAAGACAATGATGGAAGAGTTTCAACACGAAACGTAATCTGTTAAATTATTTTTCATTTTGAAAAGCCTGTTGACTTCTACCATCAATCTAGATGATAATGGAAATTGTAAAAAAATTTATTTTGTTTTTTGATTTTTGCAGATTTTAAATTTTATTTAAACTGAATTTTGAATTATTTTACATTAAGGTGTATGCCGTCAGTGCCACTTTATTTTCTTATTTAATTTGCTAATAAATGTTACACATTTTATAATTATTTGTTCCTCGTTCTTTACTAATTTTTGGATTTGTATAGGTATTGGATCCTTGCACTGACAGCAGCTGCTGCAGCATGTTATCAAAGAGGAAAAGAAAACCCATCACTCAATCACTTTTGTAACCTCGGATTACATTTTATTTACCTATTGTTCGATGCTGACTACCATAACGGTAACCAAAACAGACCAAAACAGGCAAATGCGATGTATTAAAACATCTGTCAATCTTTAAAGGACTTCAGAATTTACTTTTAGAAACGTTAAACAAACTATTGCTTATTCCACAGAGTCTCAAAGTAGCAAATTACCAAAGGCCATTTTGGGTGAGTGAGTGGCGCTGAGTGTATGAGAGAGGCGAGCGGAATCTTCAAAAGACGCTCTCCGCGCTCAAGGATGACCGCTCTGCTCCACTACGCTCACATGCTTATTATTTTTCCTCAACAGTCTTCCCCTCACAAAACAAAATTTATTTAAAGTGGAAATTATTAGAAACATGCCAACACCAACATAAGAGTAAAGCTAATGTTTTATGTTAGTTTAAGCACAAAGTAAAAAGTAAAACCCAACTTTAATGTGGCAATAATTAAGACCAAACTGAACATTGTGCGTTTATGGTGCATGTCAGCAATGCTTTCTCTTTGGAGCGGGGTGTGGTGGAGGTGGGGCTTGGGTAGACGATTATCGATATGACATTTTTGACATATCACCCAGCCCTAGCGTGTAGCAGCAGAAAACTCAGGAAATTAAGTAGTTGTCTGCAAAATGCACCCTCCCCAGATTTTACAGGACAGGTAAAACAAGTATGCAAAACAAATATTTCCTTAGCGTATTACAGAAACAGCTTTACCGTCAGCACATTTTTATATTTACTTTCAAAGGGTTTCAATTAAGTCAGTCTTTTCCCCCCCATTTTAACATGGATTTCCATGACAGGCAAAATGGCGGATAGCAGCGTAATACATGGGTTCTGATTGGTCAGCTCGCCTGTCTATCAAACTCTTTGCGAAGGGTTACTTCTGAATTAAATAAAAATAAATTGTGCCAGGTTTAATTCGTCCTCAAACAACAATATGACAATAAGTGTTTTTTTTTTTTTTTAAAACAGAATTTCAGATTGTAAATATACATCAACATTTAGGTTCACTTCAAAGTTTGGTACAGTCCAATCCAAAGAAATAAATCCAGGGAAAGGAAAGAAAAAGTTATACTCTGTCCTCTCCTGTGCTCTAGTAGCAAAAGGGTTCTCTAATGCACACAAAACAAAGTCTATGAACTCCCTTTTCAGGAAAGTTCAGTACTCCCAGTTCCAGAAATGATCTCTCACTGAAAGAAAACAATAGTTTACTTACCAGTGTTGAAAGCAGAAAAATAATGCACATCACCACTCTTAGTGTGAGGATGAGGTGTTGAACGATGTCCTGTAGATGGCATTTCTGCTACTCACAGCAATTGCCCCCGAGATCCTGACGACAGCAGCTTGATCTCACGAGATCAATCTCAGCTGATGGAGAAAATGAAAAATACACTACTTAAAAAAAAAAAATAATTTAATCACACTGTTTTATACATATTTTGGGCTGTGATGGGCACAATTATTCTGATGACGAAAAAAGGTGGCACTTTGTGAGCTAGACAACTCAGAATACACAACTTGGAAAATAAAATACTGATATAATGACCACAGCAAATGAAAGAGCTTACAGGACGCAGTGAATATGAGCATACGCTTAAACCAAATGCAGTACCATGATTTTTTTTCCCCACAAGAAGTCTAAATGCCCTGGATATTGAGGGAAATCAGTGTTAAAAAACTCCTCCTGTGGCCATGTCATAATAAGCTTGGGTAAGTTTACATCTTAACAGGATGGCATAGCATTTTCTGTCTCAGTCGTTTGTAAGCTCTGTCGGTAGCTGTGGTCTACTAAAAGACTCAAAGGTATCAGAGCTAAAATAAAAGGCAAAGAAATGGTCTTTAGAAAGTTTTATTCGACTGCAGGCATCTTGCCATAATTTTGTAAGAAAATGACTAGGGAAGTAAGATATCACTTTTCTTGTTGCCCTTCAACTGAAAATTACAACCAAAAATGAAAAAAAAAAAAAAAAAAGTTGTTGCAGTAAGTGCTAGTAGCTCACCGAATATAACAATTTGACATCATCAACACAGTTGATATGTACTGCGCACATAAAATAATGGCATTACCCATAGTCCAGAAACTTTTTTTTTAAAATAATATACATCTTTCATTGGTTTGAAATATTTCATATTTCAGCAAAAGACATCATTTATATTATATTAAACTAAAAATGTCTTAATACCCGGGGACCACTTTAATCATTAGCAGGTGTCTAATAACTGTCTCGTTAGTACAACTGGACACTTTAAAGCAGCATCATGTGATGTGTATCACGGGTGTAAACGTAACTGTCGCCCTTCATAAACTACACAAAGACGAACGCATTCTTCGTCACAATGCAGCCTTTTTCCCGCCGTCTATTCTCGCTCCACATCAAATTTCAAAGTAAACGCCCACTAAATAAAATTTGTAGATCCCCACCAAATAGCTAATAATTAAGCACATATTATTGCCTTATTCTACATCCATAATCCTACCCAATACTTATATTTAACAACAATATTACTAACTATTAAAACTTAAGAATTTATGGCAGGGAAATTTGTAGTTAATAGTTAACATGTGTTACCTAAATATATTAAAAATAAATAAGTGGAAAAGGCAAAGCGAAAAAAAACTGAAGTTGCCAAAAGAGATATCAAATCAGCAATATATATATATATATATATATATATATATATATATATATATATATATATATATATATAAGATCACTTGATCTGGAGGTTAGTTTTGCATACATTCTAAATCATAAACATCTTAGAGACATCTAATCTATTTGACATCTATAAACCAGCAGATGTAAATCCATATATATTCCAAAGAATATTTTAAGTTAAATACTTTTCCGTTTTTTTAAAGTCATTCAGTGTGTTGCTTACTGTTCTAATAGGAGAAAATTGTCTTGACTGCACATTTTTTTCAGTTTGGTTGCCATACTCTTCCAGCCAGAAGAAAAAAAATTATATGACACTAGCCAGTGTAGCTTGGCCTCTAATTAAAAGATTTAAGATTAACATGAATCTGATTAACATAAGGACGCTCGTCCTGTCTGTCACCACATATCTTGCCTGACTGGTGAGAAACGCTACGAACTCTGCAGTTTTGTCAGACGACAATCAAAGGCACCGAGTTTCAATGCCAAGATCAAGGCTGACACTTTAGACACAGTTCCTCACCCCAAAAACGCACTATAAAACATCATCTCTTGATTTGCTCTCTCACTCACATCTGTGTCATCGGGGGATCGATGTCAGCTGCCTCTGCCTCTCCCCCTGCAGCTCTTCCTCGACTACAGCGCCGCATCAACTTTTAAAACAAAAGAGAGATGGGAGAGCCTCTCTCTCCGCCTTCTTGCTCTTCTGCGCCGTGGGAGGCTGAGCTGCTTGTGAGACGGAGTTCAAACTTCTTCGCCTTTTTTATTTTACTCGGTTTCTCCTTCTCTCAATTTTTTTTTTTTTTTTTTTGCCAGAAGCAACACGCTCTCTCGAACTCGCACTGACAAAAATGACTGTGCATCTCTCTCAGACAGACACAACCCAATACTATCTGCGATGCATATGCCAACACATACACACCTAGTGCTGTGTTTGACAGGTACAAAAAGTTAGGCTAGCCAAGTAAAAATGGACTGAGAGTAAGTTTGAGCACAGATGAGTAAACCAAAGCTGTACTGCAAAAAAATAATCTGATATATACAGGGGTGTGAAAAAGTGTTGGCCCCCTTCCAGATTTTTTTTGCATATTCGTCACACTTTAATGTTTGAGATCAAACTAATTTAAATATTAAGATAAGATAACATGAGTTAACACAACATGCAGCTTTTAAATTAATGTTTTTATTATGAAGGCCATTGCTAAAGTTTTGGGACTCCAGTGAACCACAGTGAAAGCCATTATCCACAAATAGCGAAAACATGGAGCAGTGATGAACCTTCACAGTAGTGGCCGGCCAAACAAATTTACCCCAAGAGCACATCGACGACTCATTCGAGAGGAAACAAAAGACCCCACACCAACATCCAAAGAACAGCAGGCCTCACTTGGCTCAGTTAAGGACAGTGTTCTTGACTCCACCATAAAAGAGAGACTGGGCAAAAATGGCCTGCATGGCAGAGTTTCAAGATGCTGAGTAAAAAGAACATAAAAGCTTGTCTGAGTTTTGCCAGAACATCATACTAACAGTAAAATATGATGGTGGTAGTGTGATGGTCTGAGGCTGTTTTGCTGCTTCAGAATCTGGAAGACTTGCAGTGATACATGGAACCATGAATTCTGTTGTCTATCAAAAAATTCAGAAAGACAATGCCCGTCCATTTGTTCGTGACCTCAAGCTAAAGCAAACTTGGGTTCTGCAGCAGGAAAATGATCCAAAACACACAATAAAAAAAAATGAAGACTTTTTGAAGTCTTGACCTGAATCCAAATGATCTTAAAAACACGGTTCAAGCTCAAAAACCCTCCAGTGTGGCTGAATTACCTGAAAATCCTTCACTGCGCTGTAACTCATTTCACGTTAGTGCAAATGCTTGATTGCAATTGTTGCTAAGGGTGGCCCAACCAGTTATTAGGTTTAAGGGGCAAGCACTTTTTCCACACAGGGCCATGTGGGTCGGCATTTTTTTCCTTCATAATAAAAACCTTCATTTAAAACTGCATGCTGTGTTTCCTTGTGTTATCTTCGATTCATATTTAGGATTTTTTTTTAATGATCTAAAACAAAGTGTGACAAATTAAAATCCGGAAGGGGGACAACACTTTCACACCACTGTAAAGTATCCAAACATCAGTGCAGTGACAGACAGATATATTAAATTTAGAAGCTGCGTTTTCAATATTTGTATGATTTAACAATATTTTCATACCATATAATCATATTTTCTGAAATAGGCAACACTAATACTCCTTAATTAAATCATGACGTTAATTAAATCGGGTGGGCCAGTGTGGCGCAACCAACAGGACCTGTTCCTCGTCGTCCCTGACCTTGCAGAGTGTCTGCGCGAGAAGACTTGCGTAGCCCCCCCAAGACCAGCTGTGAGTCAGTGCATCCATGTCCCTCAGTCAGGGATTGAAACAGCTGGCAGTGGGAGGACTTGCGGGAAGCAAACCCCTGAAAACAAACCGAAGAAATGGTCTGTGTTGAGGAAGAATCGAGATATGGAAGTACACGTCCTTCAGGTCGAGGGCTGCAAACCAATCCTGGGGCTGAACACATTTGGTAATGTGTTTCTGGGTTAACATTTTGAACAGGAGCTTGTGAAAAGGCCCAATTTAAAACACGCAGGTCTAGGACTGGAGGGACCGGCTTCACTGCATCCTTTGCCAGGAGCACATCTTCCTCGCACAAGACAGGAGCACTCCGGACAGTCATGAAGTCTCAACAATGTATCCTCTTTTCTTGGTTTCCTGACCTCTGGCAATCGGGGGCACTGTAGGCAGCAGCAAAGGGGTTGTAAGCCCCTCACTGCTGCACCACGAGGCCGGTGGCCCAGGGGATGAGAAACTACTCTCTTTTTGAAAATGTGGGTTGGGGGCAACTTCCTGGGGGAGGCTAGACGCACCGGCCGGCCTTGACTGGGTCTTAGAATGGGCGAGCAGCCACAGGAGGGCACCCTTGGTGACGGGCAAGCGGAGGCGTGGCCCAACAGTTTCTTTGTACTATTGACTCTTCTCAACAAATATCAGATTTGTTTTTCTTTTTTTTTTTAATAAAACCTGTCATGGTGACGAATTTTGACCTGTGTGGCTCACAAAAATATTATAATCTAAATCAAATAACTTAATATACAATACATATTATATATTAAATATACTGGAAAACAATTACAGATTAAGAAAATGTTTTTGACATGTATATGTCTGCTTGGCGTCTACTCATTCTCATGCTCTTAAACATTCTGACAGTTTTGCTCTAGTGAGGCTGTATTAGTCAGTAAAATAATAGTCTTTAAACCAGGTGTTGAATAAATCAGCCTTGATAGTAGAATTCATTTTGGAAGAGTGAAAAAGGCAGCTCATTATGATTTATATTGGAGTTGTGAGTCCTTATTTCCCACAGAACACCAGCCACTCACACAAAATAAACGTCTTCAGTACACACAAAATTACAACATGTCATGAGACAAGCAGAATAATACAAAAGAGAGACAGACCCATTTGCACAATGCGGGAATGCACCTTTCTCTCCAATTGTTTATCTGTGATTGAACAGAATGCAGATCTACTTCTAAAACAGCCATGACGGAACGTGTCATTTGGACCATTTTGTTCCACTTTGTGAATCAGCCTATACTGAGAGATGCTGCAAGTGGGAAATGCTGTGTAAAATCTCCTAGTGGGAAGAAATGTTATTTCTGACAACTCAATACGACACAACCATCTCATATTAATTCATGCTAATGATTTTTGAGCTTTTAATTTCTCTAATTTTACACCTATGACAGTGATCAAGTAACTGCAGTCAATCATTTAGGTCCCTTTTACAATTGGCATTCTGCCTAACATCTCTATTTGAGGAAGAAAATGTAGGGGTGAGTAAATAATAAGAATGTTTATTCATTTCATATATTCAAAACACACATTTTCACATCAAATCGCATATACTAGCTAACACTTCATCACATTAAATGCCAGGTATAAATGTTCACTTGTATCATATTACTCCAACCATATTCTGAGGTATTGAGTAACAAACAACAACATTGACATTAACACCTTATTTATTATCTTAACGCCAAACTATCCTAATGAGTCCTGGACAATGTGGCCATATATTCATGTATCAACCCATTATCACTATGTCCCCAAATAAGCAAAACACAACTGCGCTTAATCAAAAGATATGCTACAAGCAACAGAATATGACAAACAAGCTCAATAAAATGCAGTTACCGTATCCAGCTTGCGTTTTTCTGAAAATTATTTTATACTCCCTTGAGCCTATTGCAGTCAAAAAGTCTTTTTTGGCTGAGGCCAGCCATTGTTTTTATTTTGTTGTTGTTTTTAGATTTCCAGTGCAGAAACAATCACTTGACCCTTTTGCTAAACCCTGCCTTAAAAACATTTCACCAATCAATCAATATTTCGATTGTGCAGTTTTCCTTCCTCCCTCATGTACTTATTTGTACGGTCTCGCATTTTTGGACTTTCTGTTGACAAACTGCTATATATAAATGCACTAATAACTGAAGCTTTCAGAGGTAACAGTAGGTTCACATGGCTTCCCTCTTCATGGTGATTACCTTTAAACGTTTTCATTACCTGTTGAAAAATCATGCAGTTTTGAAGCATGACTGCTGGTTTGAGATGGTTTAGCTGGTCCTTAGCTGGTCATGTGCTGGACCTGAGCATGAGCTAGTTGCTTAGGACCAGCACATGAGCAGCTAAGGACGAGCTTAAACCAGTTCAACCCAGCAGCCATGCTTCAATACACACCTAACCAGTGGATGATCTTTTTTTCAGCAGGGTTTTTCAGTTTTCAATTTCAGTTGGCTGAAATGCTGTTCAGTGCCTGATTATTTATTTTCATTCTTTTCGCACATTGCATGCCCCATTCTAACCAAAGTTGAAAATAATCGACAAAAAAATCTTGCAGTTAGCTTGTGGTTAGCAATAGCTAACATACTTCACATTTAGTAAACTAACAGATTAGCGTGATAACATTGCAAGGTAACAATTAGCATGCTAACCTACCATGCTACTCAATGCCAATCCAACATACTTTAAGCTTCCTTAGCCTGCTAATCATACTTTAAAAATATTGGATGCATATTTCAAATTACTTTTTGACACTTTAACTATCAGCGTTATTTGTGTTCCTACATGCACTTCACCCGCTCTCACCATAAACCAAGAACCATAAACATTTCTTTCAATGCCAGTATACAATAACACCAGCAAAGTGCAAGTGAAACATCACAGACACATTCGTGGTTTCTCCCTGGTTCGTGACACATGGAGAACAGGGGCTATGTCTATGGTCTTAGTTGTCCATTTTCAGACATGCTATCATGAAACCAAACGTTCCCAAACACCCTAACTCGCATACAAACCATCAGGAGAGAATTACTGCACCAAACACAGCTTGAAATGCAAACCACTCACATGACACCACAAGACAAAATGCAGCATCACTATCATTCATCACATAGCTTCTCCATGACCCCAGAATATGACACATTTCCCCCATTTTCCAAGAATGTAATGCATTTAAGTAATCAATGACCAAGTATAAAACACATCAGAAAAAAAATAGGAACATTTTATTGATCAGAGCTTGTTCCATAGCAAGAAGAACAGAGCCATGTGAAGAATAGAAATCTCAGTTCATTAATAATAAATTAAAATATACTTAAAGTATCAGCTTTGTCTCAAATGTTTCTTAAAGTTCTTAAGAGAAATAAAAATACATGGGTTTTTTTATTATTACTGTTGTTGTTTACTTGATTTCTTTCACAATTGTAGGAAAGGTTGTAACTGTAAATTCATATTTTAAAAAAATACATTTTATTATGGTGCTAATCTTTCACATGAACATTAAATAATATAACACCAAATAAATAATTAACCACATAAACAGAAATCCATTAATATGCACATTTTAACAGCTTATTGCTGTGAAATTTGACTTGGAAGTCCTTTAAGTTGACATTGATGACACCGGTCCCAAAGAGTCAAGCAATTTTCTTAATTATCTGGATTATTAATGACTTATTTTGACTTGCTTTTTGGTCAGTTGTTAGACCCTGGACCCTCCGGAAAGAAAACAATTGAATAAACAAATAAACAACTGTAACCATGGCAACTAACCATTTTCAGACACTTCTTTTGAAATTCACAAAGCAATATAAATAAAAAAATACATTTTACATTTTTCATAAACTTTACTATCTTCAAAACTTTGAGTGAAATACAAATGAGACAACTGATGGCATGCAATATGAACCTACACTAATTTGCTCAAATATTTTGGTCTTAGATGAATTCAATGAGAAATATTTGTTCATAATATTGAATTCTCAGACAATCTTGGCAAAAGTGCTGCTGGGATCTCTTCAGAAACTCTTAATAAAACACGTTTACTGATGCTTTTATCTCAAGAAAAAAAATCTAAAGATACAGAAAATATAGGTAACAGTCTCCATTTGCTTTCCACTGAATCTGTTTACTGTCTTGGAGAAATGTTAAAGAGATTTTGTTTGCATTTATTTTGCTTTATATGGAATGTCAAAACATGAGGACCTTGAGAACTGGAAGGTTTGACAGATGTAAGGAATGTCTGGATCGCCTTAATTTTAATCTGGGAATAAAACCACTTGAGCACTACTCCCATCTGGTGAAATGGCGTGAAGAGAAAGCTCCAATAGACATGTAAAAAATAAGTCTGGAGGCATCTCACTCTGACGGTCTGCCCGGGGGACACAGAGCCCCACATCACAGCCCATGGTGCTGACAGCACTGAGGAACACAGACCTGTGAGTGGCACTCTATCACTGGGGAGCACACAACAGCGTTCACACACACACAGCCCAAATACAGGTGGAAGAACTATTGGCGAAAAGACTTTTTGCTTTGACAACTCATACGGAATAGGAGCTCCGTTCCTCCAAGGACATTTCTCAGCAATGTTTTGTTTGTATGTAAGGCAGAGAGAGGCAGAAAGAGGCAGAGAGAGAGAAAGAAAAAGAAAGAAAGAAACAAGACATCATAGAGAGGCAAATTCTATATCTACTGAGATTGTATTAGTTCATGTAGTAGCAGAAACCTCAAAAACTATAGTATTACGTTATCAAGGACAAATCCAGGGGATAATCAAGAGAATAAACAATGAAAAAAAGCTCATGGGAGCAGTAATTATATCTACACTTTAGATATACATTATTAGTTAAACATCAGTTGTAGCTATATCAGCTCATTTATAATTTATAATGATATAATCATTTTAATTTTCAACACGTTCCAGGAAAAATAAAACTAAAATGAAAATTGTGTTCTAGCATGCTTCCCATTTGTCAGTATGAAAAAATAAATTTTAGAATGTTTTACTTAAGAAGTAGTAATCTAACACTAATATCAAAAAAAAAAAAAAAAAGATAAAAAAATGCATAATGTAGATAACACTAAACGCATGTCCTTATTTTGTGGAGTTCAACATAAAATATGACCCTGGAACATTTTACATTCAAAAATTCTCTCTACACCGTAACCTAACCTATTATGCCTAATATCTGAGGACATGATAGATGAATGACACTTATGTGAAAGCCCAAAACACTGATTATAAGCTTAAACTTCACAAAAGTTCTTCAAATCTAATTTGGTTAACTGCAGTGTTGTTCCAGGGTGAACAAAGATGTTGATCCAGGAACATGTCGCACTCAGCAAAATCAGGTTCTGCAACACTAAACAGAGATGTAAACATAATTTAATTAACTATTAGAGTGTCTTATATGCCTCCCCAGTAATTAAATATGCATGTGCAAGTTTATGGCCACGCTCTCTCAAACACAACGCGCATTTGTGTAAAAAAAAAATCAATGCAAACACGCGTACATATCATATATGAGGACTGCAGAGAGCACATCGCTAGAAAGTCAAAACCAAGACATTTTAGGTAATTTAGACATCCCAGCCAGGAAATGGCAAGAAAAGAGAGGACATATGGTCACCCTAGGATAAACTGATCTATTTGAACTCAGCCGAAGCAAACAAAGTTTCTACTGCTCTGATGCGTTTCCTTTGTGGCTCAAGGCATCATCACATTCACCAGACTGTGGATCCTTAGTTCAAAGCACGGTTGAGAAGGTGAATGAAGGGACAGTTATTAAAACAGCTCAGCTCTCCGGTGCCTCACTGTGTCCTTCTCCTCCATTTGCCCTCCTTAGCCTAAACCAAGTCAATTAAAATCAGACTTGTCAGATCAAACAGACTTCCATTTACTTTTGCACACATAACAACCCCCCGAAGAATGCAGGGAGGCTGAAGAGCACTGCCTTTTATTCACGACTAGAGACGGATCAGGAGAAGAAAGCTTGACGTTCGAGGACAGGCGAGCACTCTGCCCGGAGATCCCATGATGCATTCGTTGCTCGATACGTCCCTCACAGCTGCTCCAGTTCAATTAGGAAAGTGGTCTGTGAGGCTGTTTGATCTGCTTGAGGAGCTAGAGAATAAGCTGCGATCTCCACATGAATGCAGGATGATTCCCTCTCTCACACACACAAAAAGGGGGGTCCTTCTCAAAGTCTGTTTGCATACTATTCATGATTTCAAATTAACTTTTTTTTTTGTGGCTGGATGGTATGCAAATACGTCAAATTACGAAAGCTCAGTAAATAAAAAGTTAATATTACAGACACAATGCTGCCAGATACACTCTCAGAAATGAAAGGTACAAAAGCTGTAACTGGGGAGGTAACTTTTCAAAAGGTGCATGTTTTTATGTAAAATGTAGTCAATACCAAAATCCACTGTGCCACGCCACCATGAAGCTCAACTCTCCTAATGAACTGAAATGAAATTGAAATGCTCACTCGGTCCTTTAGAAAGGCAGGAAGCTCAATATGGCCTTAAAGCTGATTACTTTTCTGAACTGCTCAAGATGTCCAAGAAACTAAGGATTCAATTAATTATTCAACAACAACAACTTTCAATCTAATATATAAAAAGATGACAAGGTCTTGTTTTATTATACTGCTGACACTACGATGAAAGACGGTGTCATTGCAGGACATCAGACAGCACTGAGATTAGACATACTTCGGTGAACATCCAGCATACCTCTATAGTTAATGAAATTGTGCTGCGATGCAACTCAATAATGCTAAAACACACACAGTTTCCAGTAGAATGAAAACAATGAAACGGCTGTGTACAAATATGGCACTGCAAACTGCTGACAAAGGTCTTTGGTCTAACTCCCAGTTTCTACAACATGTACTGAGGCAATACATTTTTTGGGGGGGATCTTAGATTTGTAATATTTCTAGATAGATTTTCCCTCTGCCAAAAAAAAGTTTAAAAGGGAACTTTTCTGCTACGGTTGCATTTTTTGGAGTCTGACATTAACTTTTCAGTAACAGGAGAATATTTGCCCCATGGATGCAATTTTCAGGGGCATTTTTATATTTATGAGGGCATATTCCTTCCTAACCATATAAAAATGTGTCATCCTTGTATCAAATACTTCAATTTAATGAGTTCATTAATATAAAATCCTGTTAATTATTAACTCCATAAAATAAATCAACTTTAACTTACATCTATCTATATGCACGTATATATGTGTGTGTGTGTGTGTGTGTGCATATACACACACACACACTTAAAAATGTTATGAAAGAAATCATTCGCTCTCATGTTGTTCCAAACGTATTTGAATTCCGACATACTTTGAAGAATGTTGGAAACGTTGCTTGTCCCCATTTACATTGACTACTAGCAAAAGTTTGGTTACCAATGTTTCTCAAAATATCTTTTCTGTGTTCAGCAGAAGAACGAAACTCACAAGTTTGGAATATCTTGAGTGTAAGTAAATGATGACCATTCATTACTAGCCTGCCACAATTTCAGGAGCATTTTTGTCATTTTTAGAGGCATTTTGAATCATTTCTGAATCTGCTTTGCACGCGCTAGACTCATCTCATATTGTTCTCTAATTTCAGGAGCATCGTACAGTGGCAAATTCCCTATGAATCCAGATCTCGTGTTACAGATGCTTTCAATTTGTTTAACAGAGCTCTGCTGCAAAATCTCATTAGGAATTTTATAACTTTAATATTTGAAGTTCTTCCAGTGCTGTCACAACATTTATTACACAATACCCTAATTTGCATCCTAAGTGATAAAGGCGTGCATAATGACTCCCATTATACCGACGTGACAGGGGAATTCAGGTTCCTTTCAGCACCTCCTTTATTACAAGACTCGAGCAGCCATGATGATTATAAAAGACGGTGCTGACCTGTACAATTAACTCTGAATCACATGAAGAAACTCACAGAGGAAGATGTGGCTTTGACAATGACTGCATTTACTTGAAAAATAATGCCTCACAGGAAGACTCTGAACAAGCGAGTGATGTCTTCGTGTGTTGGGACAGTGAGAGTTTGCTGAGATGTTCGCATGTCTCATCTGACCTTATCACCCTGGACAACAGAGCCTTGACGTAATGGCGTATACAAGATGCCTCATTTTGGAGAAATAATCTGCAGTGCTTCGGCAGAGATCAGGTCAAACGTCTGCCGCTCTCCCCACTTTTTACTTAGCTTAGCATTTTGTCAGTGTGTCAACAAGGCGCAACTTTGAACATGACAGAAGGTCGACATTTACAAGGCACCCTAATGCCCCCGAGAAGACAGGTCACGCCTGCGTCACTCACTAAACCAATGATTCTCTAACGGGCCCATCAGCACGGACTCAAGAAGGTCACGCAGACCTTGTAACGGGATAGAGACTGAACATAATCTGATGAACTGCCATATCCCATAACTGCCATCCAGCCCAAACGAGAGCAGCACTGAGCTCAGAAAGGTGTCAGAGGGGAGCAGATTCTGACATTAAACAGTAAGAGCATTATCATCTTCACCCTGACAGAGCCAAAGACTAGTTTAAGATGATATGTGTGAGAGGGTTTAATGTCACACGGTGGGAGAGCTTAACAATACCACCAGCTGTCAGACAGGATGTGCAAAAAGCCTGTGAGGGCAGTCAGATGTCCTACATCAGAATCTAGAGGATGTTTCTCATTTGACCTCCTGAAAGGTAGGTCTAGTATGGGGGGCGTTTCATGCACTTCACAAGAAGGATTAGCCCGCCGTGCAGCAGCAGGGGACAGAATTAACTACGGTGAAAAAGAAATTCAGTGTTCTGCTATCACACTGGCTATATTATTGAATCAGCAATAGTTCGTTTGAATTAACATAGTCAACAGGATGCAGACGCATAATTTAACTTTGAAGAAGTAATGAATTTTAAAGGAATTTTAAGCCAACAGAACACTGAGTTTCCCAGAATTACATTATTGAATAAATTCAGAAAGCAAGATTTTTAATTAATTCGTTAAATAAAAAAATAAACAGTAAAAGACATTTACATTATTACAAAATATTGATGTGTCAAATGGTGCTGGTTTGACATGCATTCAACAACAACAAAAAAAGTGTAACAGTTTCCACAAAAATATTAAGATGCATTTCAACATTTAATAATTATATTTATAATTTATATTTATATATAAAATATTTTAAGTACGGACGATTCAATGTCTAAAAATTCTGAATGATCATGTGACTTAATAACAGCTTGATGTCACAGAAAAAAGATATAAAAAATACATTTGAGTATAGCCTATTAAAACTAAATGTAACATTAGCCTAATTAATTGCCTTTATTCTCTCAGACATAATATATATGTAAGACTTGAAGTTGTCCCCAAGTTATGCCCCCAACCTTATTATCATCATATTTGAATTCATGAATTATTCCATAACTAATAGAATTCTCCAAAGAGTGAACTATTTAAGGGCCAGTTTAAGTTTCCTGCCATTTCTCTCACTTTGTTATGTTGGTCAGTAGAAGGACACCCAATCATCATATGATTTCATACAGGAAGCAAAGAATGCAACTTTTAACTTCGGTTGTAAAATAGTTAATGTTATGATCAGAAAGTTTTTGGAAAGAAGTAGTTTTGGTTACCATTGACTTCTATAGTGTGAAAATAAATGATTCATTTTTCAAAAGTATATTCTCCTATGTTCCACGAAAGAAATTCATATAGGATCAGCATAAAGTTGAGACAGAATTTTCAACCCGCTCAAGAAAAAGACACACTCATATTTTTCAGTAGCCTGCGCACTAAAAAGCAAATCAACTGATCGATAATTGCAATAAACAGAAATACACAGCTTCTCGTAAGCGGTTTCTACTGCAGGCCATAAATACTGTGCTTAATGAGGGAGCGTTTATAGCACTAGTCTGGACACAGCATAGCACTGCCTGATACAAGCTGAGGCCAATAAACACAGCCAGCTTCATATCAACACACTAATCAGCTAAACCAGCCGCACGGCATTCACTTCACGATGACCAGACACCGGGTTAAATATACAACGAGCACCACGGAATGAATGACTGTAATTGCAGCGTAACCTGGTCTTGTCTTACTCGCTGCTAAGGGAATTTTAACTGTGTTTCGTCCCAGGTGCTCTTGAGGTCATTTAGGAAACTGATTTCACCGACAACAAGGGTTGCGGTGTCAGGGGATTCATTTGATGTCGTGTCAGCCTCTGTGTGAGAATTCTTTGATCTCAGGGCAGAATCTCTAAGCTACGGCTGGCCATGTGATTATCCACGAACAACCTGTTACTTGCAGTTTCTGACCTAATCCTATCTTCCCCTCACAGTCCTTTTATCTGTCTCCCATCTCCCATTTCTGGTCCATCCAGCAGCGCTTTCATTCCACACCACCTCCCAATCTTACTGTCTTACTTAGGCCACAGTCCATTGAAAAGCCATCTGAAGCCATAATCAATTCCAGCTGAATCAATAACACTTGGCTAGGAGGAGCAGGAGGTGACAGAGTGCTCATTGAGCTGTCAATCAAATACTTACTCCAATCTTAGAGTTCACAGCGTTCCTAGCCGTGGGCAGGGTAAACGCCGAAGCTGCAGAGGTCCCTGGCGCAATGTTTGAAATTCCAGACGAGTAACGAAAACACTTCACTCCGCGCCATCAAATGCAGAGTAATCGAAAACGGTTCTGTCGGAGTGTAATCTTTATTACCGCCTGTATGTTTATCAACTTGGGATTGAAGCGATTTGAAGGAGCGGACTGTGATTTATAACTTGGAAGAGTGTTTTTGTGAAACATGTCTGCTGCCGGTGAGATAATTGCTTGGTGATTTTAAGGTTACTAGGTAGTGCAAAGTTTCTGGTCTTTTTGAAAGATGATGGAGAAAAACTGAAATATTTTAAAACGGGGAAGAACAAAATAAAGAGTGCCAACAATGCATTTGTTCGCCTGACGTGGTGCTTTTTCTTCACTAGGCAGAACAATGTGTCTGATGGGAGTTAGAACTTTTTCTGGGGTCTAAATACACTCACGGATGACTAATTTGTGTTGTTCTTAACAGACTGCTAGCCTAGGTCCTTTTTCCAAAAAAAGCTGTGAAAGGACCAACCACTGAGCCAGAAAATTGTAGTTATATATCTTCTCTTGTTTCAGTGAGATGTGAAGCCTGTGGAACCATCAAATGTATATGTCTTTAAAAGTAAAATAAAAGCAATTATATATACCAGGCACATGGAATTCTGTACGCATGTTGATTATGAGTGCCACAGGCTAGAATCCATTTTTTTATTGATACCATAGAAGTGGCATTGTGGGTTCCTTAACCTTTAAGTGATTAGTTTGTAATAAAATAAAAAGTATGTTTTTTACAGTGATGTCAGAAGAACAGATTTTGGTTCCCCAAAGAATCTTTCAGTGAACAGTCAACCAGTGAATCCATTAATCTGTGAAAAGTACCTTTTTCCAATATAATGAGCCTTTTTTGCAATGGAAAAATGTTAATGTTTGCTCATGGAACCATAAATGGCAATAAAACCATTTATTTTTAGGACTGTGTACATACCCATCCTACAACAAGTTTGAACCGCTAGTGGACTCTTTTGGCTTTCTTTTTCAGTTTACAGACAAAAACAAATACATAAATTAGAAATAATTCCTACAATGAATATAATTATTTTTTATAATGAATATAATTCTTTAGAGGCACAATTAAGATCCTTTTGGAAGGGCCTTCATATAGGGCTCAGAAATGCTGTCTATGTAGGTTTTGGAGCAGAGCAAATATGTGTTAGATTATTCCCGCCCACCATCATAGTAGCTAAAGATTAAAGTCAATGACTGTGAGGATTTAAAAAAAAAAAAAAAAAAAAAAACGTAAATCTGCCAAATCTTCATTTTGCATAAGAATTACGCATTTTGTCTCCAAGTATACACATCATATAACCATGTTAAAACGTTAACAATCAGGGGTTTTTTTATTTTTATAAATGCAAGTGTGTGGTATTTGACTAGAAAATCATAAAGGCAAATCACAACAATTGTATATATATCATAAATCTATGTTTAGCGATAAAAGGGGCGACACAGTAATGATGCCAAAAGATGTTGCCCCACAGCCTAACATATCCCGCCTCTCTTTATCTGTGGAATTCAGGTTTCAGTGATAGCTGCTTTTGTTTTTCACATTATGGCCTGCCAGACCTCCCACCCGGAGCCACGAGAGAATCTGGGGACGGGACCTGGAAAGAAAACCAACACCGTGGGCTTGAAAGGATGGATTTAGTTCAGGGCTTGCCGCTCGCCTGCTGCTCAGAATGGCTTTGAAGCCTCGAGTCTGCCCTTCGTCACACTGCCCACAGCGCCACTTTCCGTGGCAGAGCTCACAGCAAACCTTTGCTAACAAGACATGGTCGCAGCATCCAAACAGACATATCTCTTTCTTGACAGGTCTGTGTAGTCCTATCACGTTCCAGAGCAGACTGCAGGACAGCCTGTGCTGCTGATCTTACAGCGGTCTGCCAACAACATCAATTGCCCACTAGGAAACAGAAGGTCACCAGTGGGCCAATTTAGGACACAGTGTTTCGGCATAAGATGGGAGAGTATTACTACAGACGTTGAGTCTTTGGCTGTGATGGACAGACCTTGCCTACTCACTGTCTTATCTCTCGTTTTACAGACCTCTTTGCCATGCCTAAAGCTCCTCCAATGGATATTTCCAGCATTGGTCGCTTTCCAATGATTATATCCACTCAAAGTTATGCACAGGCATTACCTTGCTTATTCTTCTTTGATGCTTGTCACAAAGCCCCGTCCTCAATAAACATCCTCAATAACTGCTCTCAACACCACAGACTGGGTCTGTTAGCTCATTTGGCAGTAGGCTTACTAAGTCAAGCTGGTCTGTAAATAACGCTTCACAACAAGCAAAGTATCTGCCAAACCTAAACCAATTTGCCCAACTGCATTTACATTGCTAATTAAAAAGACTTCTGGATGTTTTGGACCTACTGCCTTTTGTCTTTCTGTGCTGACATAAACCATGGCCAAGACCATCAAGAAACAGCATTTACGGCCAATTTAACTTTAGGAACTTGACATTATTTTGAGAGTTCGATTATGATCAATGGCAAAAAATATGTAAGCTAAGATTTGCTTGAATCAAAATCAAAGCCATCAACAAAGCAATGAACCATGAATATTAATTACGTGACACAACTTTTGCCCATAGCCCTAAATTAAGAGAAAATAGGGCACTCACTGTAGCAAAGATCATGAAACGACACTTACAGACAATTTAACTTTTTAATTAAAACCCTGACATAATTCCGAGATAATTCATATGTGATAATAATGTGATATGGGATTTGATAGGATTACAAGCAACGGAATAAGTTTGGTCCCTGAATGTTAATTAGGTAATATAACATTCACCCATAGCCCTTATTGAAAAAAAAAAATTTGATTTCTGCCATGGTAAAAGCAATATAAAATTAGCTTTACAACCAACCGATTATATTAACTTGACATAATTCTGCATTAAATGATATGTGGTGGCAGACAAATGTAAGGTAGGATTCGTTTAGATTACAATCAAAACAATCAGCTTGGTTCAAGAATATCAAGTAGGTGACAAAACGCCCCCTAAGTAGGGTCCTACAGAGAAAATGTGGCACTAACCATGGCAACAAAAAAAAAAAAAAAAAAAAAAAAAAAACACGAAATGCCATTTTCACAAGCAATATAACAATTTAAACTTGGCATACTTTTAAACTGAACAACATGCAGTGGCAAATTATATAAAAGCAATATTGCACTAGCAATCATAAGTAAGTCAATATAAAACCAGTTTTGGTTACGTCAACGAAAACAGTGGGATCAAAGATCAGAAGATCTTGAGAATAGCATTTACTGATAAACTGTTCACAACAAGATGACTGACATTTATTTAGACAGTTTATTTACAATTTTGATGTCACGTTTTCTTTTCCATATATGTTTTGGTGGGACCAAAGGAGGATCGTGAACTTTCGTCATACATTCACTGACAGATGGAGTGGAAACGGAGGAGATAAGAGTAATGTCTGACAGCACAGCAGAGGATTCTTTTATTGTAGCACTCCGCGTTTCAACTCAGTCATCAGCTGTCTGTCTTCTCCCCGGCCCACTATCAACTATACTCATGAGTGACTGGAGGGATCCTGTGAAATCTGCCTTTGCTTTTAAGATCTAAAATAAAATGTCAGATTCTCTCCCATTGACCCGGTGTAAAGCTATCTGAGTGTGCTTTCGGTTAGACACAACATTCATATAGACAGAGACAGATTTCTCCCACTCATCTTGAGAAGGTTTAACTGACAGAGAGTAAATGAGCCCGTTTCTTTTAAGTGTAGGAGGTGGTCTGAACTAACGGTGGGGGGGATGGAGTGAAGAAAAATCGCACTGATCAAACAGTTTATCACACTAAAATTGGACAACTGTCCACAAAGTACAGAAAATAAGAACTCATTTCACTTCAGACATGCTCTTTTGTGACTGTACCATCTTTATTAGCTTGAGACCTGTACTTTGAAGGACTTTTGAGGGGGAAAAAAATGCCACTACCACAGCATGGAGAACTGATTCCAGGAAGACAACGCGGATATCAGTATGTCAAACATATGCAAAAGAAAAAAACCTCAAACCAAATCCCCCGAGTGCTCTTTTTTTTTTTTTTTTTTACTTCCACTCTCTCTAAGACAGACAAACCAATGTGACTTCAATGATTCGCAGTGGACCTGTCCCCCACTGGGATTCACTTTAAAGGAATAGTTCTGGTTCAAAGAATCTTCAACCAAATTTTGAGTGAACTACTCCTTGAGGCCTCAGCAGTTTTGATGTACAATTAAACTGTATAAATGCAGGAGACCGTTACATAACCAAAACGTCTGTGGAGAAGCTTGCAGAGCTGTTTTAAAAATCACAGTTTATTGAAGTACGTAGATGTTAAGAGCTTTTCTGGATGGTGTAACCACTGCAGCAGGCCGTCAGGAAAAAACAAGACAGAAATCAAATGGTGAAAACAAAACATTTCTTCATTTGAACGATTCTGCCACTTCATGGCAATGTGTGGCAATGATATCCAAAGTCAGGGATTGATTATGATAAATGATACAAATACATTTAAAGTATTATTCTACAAGCAAGATGCTTGAAAATCTATTATTTTCTTACTTTTATAAGTACCCTTGATCTCATACAAAGATATTACCTTTCATTTAACGTGATGAAAAAATCTCTGTTAAACTCAAATAAAAGCTACATAGACAACATCTACAATATCTGTATATATGAAGAAACATCTAAAACTATCAAAGGATTTTTTTTTAGATTATCAAAAGTTGGGCTATGTGACTTCAAAGTTAGGTTTTAAGGAGAATGTAGACACGCCAGTGACGTGACACACCTTTGATGTTCTGCCTTTGTATTATGTTTCTTTCATGATTTATTGTGCATCCGCAGTCTCACTTCCCGAACCCTTCACCTGCTTCGTGCAAAGAAACAAAACCTCTTGACAAACACATTTTGATGAAATCAGTCTACATTCTCCAGTCGCAATAAATATCAACAAGATATGGTGTTTCATCATAATGGCTCTATTAGTTTGCATCTTATAAAGTGCTCCCAGTGTCTATATATCTCTGCTCAGGACATTGCGATTTAGCACAGTTAACTGAATTGCAATTTGAGTCACATGTTCTAGTGCTGGAGGACCAGAACAAAAATGATCAGTCTTGGACTCATCTCATAACTCAAACTCTGTCCTGTCACATAATTCTGTAACCATTTAGCGCATATTAAATATTCATTCATTACAGTGGCACACTTTAAACTGCTCACTGCAGTCTGCTCATCCATACATTACAGTGATATATGCATGTTAATAGTACTGCAAGAGCTTAAGGCTGCTGAACATATGTTAAGTCCTCAAAGCCTTTTTGTTTGAATTGTGTAAACCTATTGTATAATAATGAATATTTTGTATTTAGTGTCCAAGTTTTTTAACCATTTCATGCATTACTTCACTTTATCTTGCCTGTGAGGCTTGTGAGATATGTAATACTACTGAAATTGTATGAATGTATTAAAAATCGAATCTGCAAAATATCCAATGAAAAATATGCGATTATTAACTTCTTAGCATTCACAAATCCTATTCAAAAAGAGATGTTAGGAATTAAGGGTTAAAGAGGGTTAAGGGTTAAAACCAAAGTTTATTCAAAACTAAAAATTAAAAATGATAAAGTTGGAACAAATATTTCAAATTCATACTGTCATCAAATTGCCTATACTGATAATACACTGATAATAATAAATCAGCTTTGCAAACAACGTGAACAATTTTTAGATTCTTCAATGCAAGCAAATGGATGAAACCATCTGTTGTGGAGCGTTTGAAAGTAAATACTAGAGCATTTTTTTGACAAATTTTGTGTTTATAATGTTGCTATTGTCCATCCACATTCAAAATTATTGTCAAGAGGGTCATCGTGATGGGAAGGATGCTTTCCAAAACTCTATTTATTTTCCCCACACTGACACTTATTCAAGGATTTGCAGAGTGAAGCTGAATAAAAGGAATGATCCACATTTGGAGTAAAAAAGCTCCTGTCTGACAGATATAGATGCTGCGCAGGGAAATAACAACACTCACCCCTTTTGCTGCCAAAATGTATTATTTATTGGCATGAAGGAAGACGTCTTAGTAATCTGGCGTCTGACAATAGAAAACAAAAACACTATCTAAAGCCTAATCCAATTACAGAGGAGAACAGGAGAGGAGTCACAATGTCATTTGTATCTACAAATTCAATCTCAGCCACTTTTTTTGCAGAATGCACAGCCTGCTTTCGTTTTATCTCAACAATTATGAAAAGTATCCGCCTTGCACCTGACAACCGCATAATTGTCTGTGGAATTTGTAAAATCTAATTGAAAGGGCAGGACAATATAACTTACTTTAACGCCAGAGTTTTATGCTGATGTACATCTCAAGCCCGGCTGAAGTTATAAGGTCTGCTGCTTAAGTCTTACTGACATCCACTTTCTCTATCTCTTTGTTTTCTCTTCTTCAAGCCTATGCATCTGCGGCAGGCCCATGAATCTTAAGTGAGACGCCCACATACTGTTCCCCTTTCCATCCATTACAATTATGGTCCTCCATCTGAAGGCTATCTCTGCATTTGTTTCCAGCATGCTGCCATCATCAGTACTACTGATTTACAATCTTTTTAAGAGTCAAATCACTTGAACGCGCAAACATTTTAGACAGAGGCAACCACTTCCAAAACACCTGTGTGTACCTTCATTTCTGAGAGTGTATGCATCACTTCTAGGCCAATGGTGGAACCAAACTTCTTTTCCATCTCAGAGTAAAACATAGCTTAAAATAAAATGAAAGGACTTCAAATAAAATGGAAAATGCTAAAAATGGCACCAAACTACCTTGAAAACATACACACTTGAAAAAGGATACTAGCCGAAAACATTGGTTAAGTAGTATAAGTGAATGAGTGGTTGTTTCCTCTTCATTACAACCAAACTATGAAGGCAAATTAAATTACATTGCCATTGCCCTTAGTGGTGCCAAGCTATGGAGGACAGTTTCAATTTTTAGCTACTTAAATTAACAAATATTACTAGTGGCACTAAATGGGTGAAAGTATTGGTTTTCAGCTAGACACAAATATAAGAGGAAAATTAGAAAATACTATATTTGCCAGAATCCACTAAAATCAGTACAGAAGCTGTGCTCGAAGTGGCAAACTAACATACAACTCCTACAATATGGCAGTATGCTGTGTGTATACTTTGAGTAGTAGTTAATTTGTATGTGCGAAATGCCCGGATTACCTGCTATGTTGGTTTAAATTTGAAGTATACATCTGAAGACACTGCGTGGGACACGGTCTCCCAGAACGCAAAGCGCGCGGACTAGCGCGTGCCAGGGCCAGTCGCGTTTCCACCGTAACTTGCAGGGCCTGATCGTGCCTCGTGCTGACGAGAACCTAGGGCCAACGCGGGCCTGCTGGGGTCAGAGCTGTGCTTGTAAACAAACGCGGAGCTTTAACGCGTCCACAGCGCGTTAACACATAACGCTAGCTTAAAGACTTTTAAAATAGCTCGTTTTGCGATCGCGATAGTTCCGTATCTGATAACATCTCTTTGCTGGTGACACGCTGGGGTCGCGTGACGTCGTTTCAAGAGGCGCGCGATAAGGTCACGTGGCTACAGAAGCGTCATAGTAATGTAATATACAAAGAAAATATAGAAATAAAAAAAAATAATTATGCAACCTTAAAGACAGCTCAGTGTTGATTCGGTTCTTTTAAATATGTCAAATTTATCAATTATGAAATGAGTTCAATTAGACAATTTTGCTTTGTTTACTACTATAACATAAAAAGGTGAGCAGGTTTGTTTGTGAGGTAACACAAAAAGAATAGTATAGGCAGTATACACTGTGTACTGCGCAGTAAGGAAGTATGCCATTTCGAACACAGCCAGTCACACTGTAGAATATAAAGTCATAAAGTCATTTTCAAGAAATAGCCACACTATGAGAAATAAAGTTGCAGTTATGAGAGAGTTATATGTTTATACTATTCAGTAAGTTGACCCATGAATGGATTACTTACAGGTTTGCACATTGAATTGGGACGGGATACATCATTTTGACAGTAAAAAAAAAATCCCACAAAATTCACCTTTAAAAGAAGACAAATGGAAATTATGCCATTAGCCGAATTTTCAAAATGCCATTTATAGTTAAGGTCAAAGTTTGGTGCAGAAGGTGTACGCATTAACTTTTCGTTTGAAAGAATGAGATTCCTAACGCGTGCTATCTGTACTTCTCAGCCTTGTCACAATAAGCAGGGCTAGACCAGTGTGAGCCTAAAAGATAATCTTCATCGCTCCCCTGAGCCAAATCAGCGTTTGAGGTCTTAATCAGGGCAGAAGGCCTCAGCGCAATGCAAAACGCAACTCCCGCGCAGGACGAGCTCCAGGGAAGCAACCAGGCAAACCGGCATCTTCATTACCACACACATCTGCCTTTATCTGCCGCTCTGAGACCTGCCAAGAGCCCTTTCGTAGTCTGGGTAATAGCAAAGTGCATCTCTCTCCAAAGTGTCTGCGATAATCCTTCGGCAGAAACTTCTCTGCCACTCTCTTCTCAGTTGTTATCACTTCAATGGGTTTATAACACTTTTCAGGATGTTCAGATTGTGGTAAGTGCAGCTGACAAACCCTTTATCTGTTCGGCTTCATAATGAGGTGTCACAAAAGAATACAAAAATAACAGAACAATAAAATGACGCAATATGATGCAAAAACGTTAGAGATGCAAAATCAACGAGACCAGAAATGTTCTAATATTATGTACAGCATTACAGCATGCACAGCTTTGTTTATTATTATTATTATTATTTGAGTTTAATTGTAGTAATTTGTTTGTACGTTCATTCAGAATATGGTAATGATTTATATTTTCATAATGAGATATTAATGTGCATGGATTTAGTTTTTTTATTATATTTGAACTGTTGTATTAAATTTAATTATTGTGCATGTTCAAATATAAAGGTAAAAGGAATTAAAAATGCTTTTATTTCAGTATATTTCTTTTTTCTTTTTTTTAGATTTTTACATTATTACTTTGTATCTAGCATAAATTGTCATTATGAAAACTGTTTAAGATTTTAAAATATACCATCCACATCTTTACTGAAGGCAAATAGTATGTTCATAGATATTTCTACTAATATTAGTTCATAGCTTAAATATATTAATAATGATCTTAATTGTTCCTACAATGGGGCTACATAACTAACAGTATATCACTAAGGAATGGCAGTCAATTATATTGACAATAATAAAGCACATCTTGTGTAAGCCTTGAAAGTGTAAAAGCAACTGGGAATTAAATAACTTTTAATGTAAAAAAAAAAGAAAAGAAAAAAAAAAGTAGTAGGCTACCAGTATTAGATTAGAACCGAATACACAGCACCTCAGACGGAAATATTCACAATATTGATTAAAGTGGGGTCTAAATCACCAAAAAAAAAACATATTTAAATGCTGTTTTAAAAATAGCCAGGGGCACAAACTTGCACAGGCGCAAACTTGCGCCGCGCGCGCCCGCCTCCATGATCCATCCCGAGACTGGATTTGCCCCGAGGCTTAAACAAAATACACACCGCTCATTATGTCGCTATTCCTCACGAAGACTAAGGCGTATTTATGTGAACTAGCATATGACGCCATGAAAGCACTTTCATGTTAGTCCCGTTTTGTATAGGGCTCAAATGTTTCTAGTTTCTAGCTTCACGCGAATCGCCGAGCCGCTGCTGGTTTCATCAACTAGACCTCACGAACACGAATAACGCCACTCAAAACTACAATTCAAGGCAGCCCGGAAGGAAGAAATGAGGGACGTGCCAAGGTGGGGTGACGGAGGAAGAACAAAAGGATGAAAGGAAAAACAGGCTGTTTGGCCTTCACGCACAACAAAGCACCTCTGATGTGAACAGTGCGCTAGAACTGTGTTTATGTCGTGTTGTGTGTTTGCTGCTGGGGGATTTCACCAGAGGAGGCTATTATCAGACAGCGATAGGCCGAAACAGTTTTAAGGGGACCGGGGCCTTTATAGAGATGTCTTTTAGCATTCGGCAGACGTAATGGGAGAGAAGAACAACAACCGCTCACTGTTGCTCCCCTCTGAAAGCCCAGAGAACCAGACTTCAAGAGATTAGCCAAGACACAATCTTCAAATAGAATTTACAGTCAGGTGAACAGTGGCCAAACTCAGAAGGCAACACTTTATGAGGTAGTGTTATATAGAAGGTCTGTATCTTAAAAATATACTCTTCAAGTGGAACAGTATGGAAAAACGCTTAAAAAGGGATTCTTTTGAAGATTAAAAGGATATTTTTGACCAGTATTTAGTTACCCATGCAGGCCTTGAAATGTGGTTACTCTTGTAAACTGTTGGTCCAATTAAGAGTCCATCCCATGCCTGACCATTCTTTAGTGGAACGTGTCTATGGGATTCTTTTTAGCTTGTTTTATGGTTTGCTAAATGTAATTGGATCTCAGTAAGTAGCACAGTATTTTACAGAATGTCTTGATCCAGTTAAAACACTCGGTTATGTAATTTAGATTTAACCCCATGCATACTAATGTATCCTAATAAGCAAATTGTTATAAAATGTCACACTCAACACTGGTGGAACACTTAAGTCAAAAAAAGCAAATAATGTTGATAGTATCTTAAATAAGAATGTTTAGCAGAAGTGTGTGTGTGTGTGTGTATATAAAAAAAAAAAAACAACAACTGTGTTTTATAGCAAAAGGCACAACATATAACAATTGTGCATATAACCGTGTTTAGTAATACTCATACTATGGAAAAAAAAAAAAAAAAAGCAAAAAAAAACTCAGACACTTCAGAACACAAACAGCTTTATTATTTGTATGAGACATACAGTTATGTCTATAAATACAGTATGTGTCTGGTAAGCATGAGTGTGGATAGGTTTATCAATGTTCTGCAGGTTTGGTCCAGGCATTTTTACAGAGACAAGCGTTGTACATTTCTCTAGCCGACCTAAATCACAGCAGCAGACCCCTGAATGTGCACTGATTTATAATTCTCCAAACTCCAAGTCCATTTCTTTCTCAATTTGTCTCTTCTACAATCTTCACTTCACAAAATACGTCAGCAATTTCTAAAGAACTTCAGGCCCTTTCCAATCAGTTAACCCTGGGGACAACAGCACAAGCTAATCTGATCTTGGAGTTTTTGAAAAAGCTATTGTGAA
The DNA here is from genome assembly GCF_018831695.1 of Puntigrus tetrazona. Lineage (NCBI taxonomy): Eukaryota > Metazoa > Chordata > Actinopteri > Cypriniformes > Cyprinidae > Puntigrus > Puntigrus tetrazona. Next base: position 14,494,345 of record NC_056713.1, read on the forward strand.
ATTATAAAATACTGACTGAAATACAAAATGGAGGGGGGAAAAAAAACTAAAGAAAAGCATAAAAATAGACTTCAGAGATGCTATACAATTAGTATGCGCAATAACATAAGTAACTCAAGTTCTATGTAATGGCTTTGTTGGGTTTTGTTTCATGTAACTCAGTTCTTCTATGCAGCCTGCTTCCTTATGTTGATGATCAGCCGTTTGCTGTATTCTCTGTGGTCCACCGGCTTGGCATCCACCACTGTCACTTTAATGCGCGATTCATCCTATGAAGACAAAACAACAAGAATTAGTATCCATGTCCCCAAATTTTCCAACTCATCCTCATCCAAAAGCACTTGTAAGGTCTCCTAAGGGAATTACATGTTTTTAGTTTGAATATGAACTGTTACTATTTTTAAGCACAAATATTAGCAGCAAGTATTTTGAGCTATAATCATGAAGCCTGTATAAACAAGGAAGGATCTTGGGAGAGGAAAAAAGTGGTGAAGAGGCACTAGCTAAGAATAACCTGTAAATAGACTACACACACAATTTTGGAAAAATTATGAGTATTTTCTAATGACCCCTGTGGAAACTCCTAACACCATTAGTTTAACCTAAAAACCTATTTAGCCACAACTGCAGGCATGAAACATTTTTAAATGTGATATTGCCTCAGAGGCAAAGGGCAGATTAAATGTAGATCTGCCATACATTAAGCTTTAATAAAATCATTCCCATTATAACCCACAGGATGCAAAAACAATCAAATAAAACTGCATAAGCAGCATTTCGAAGATTTTATGTTGTTTTGGCATTACAGAACTAGGTCTATCTTTAAAGCTGCATGCAGAAGATGGGCAAAAGACACAATCCTCCACTAATTTTCAGCAATCTTGTATTAGTCATGTGCAGATTTAAGCTTCCTTTTGAGTCTTTGATGGCGTCAATCCTAACCAACCAAATACACCTCAGCTTCAATCCACTGACCACATATTTCTCAGATAAACCATTGCATCTTATCTGCAAATCTATGGGTTTGTAAAGCAAAAGTTCATAGCCTGTAATGTTTATGACCAACGATATTTGATAACATTCAAAATCCTTCACAAATTCAAAAAGTCATTACCAAACAGCCTGTAGATTTTTTGATGAACAGCAATCTAATAGCAAACAAATGAGTGCTTACTATTTGGCTAACATTTAATGACTATGAAACAAGACATCTTTTCATTTCAGTTTACTGCAGCTTGGCTTAAGTCTCAATTACAATTAGATCATCTGTATAAAAACTATTTTAAACTGGTACCAAAAGACAAAAGATTGGTGAGTTTCAATCTTGATTAAAAGACAGAAAAACATCCAAATACTACTTTTGGGTTCACTGGTCTCACTAATTCTATAAAGTGATGCACATGCAGAAAAGTTTCACACACCCGTGGGATTTAAATCATCTGTACACATAAATCTGTTTTAACATCTGGGTTATTCTAAATAAAAATAGTAATTATGAAAACATGTTCCAATTATGTGCGTTTCTGCGAACATTTATGTATGTAGAACTAAAGGGTTCACCTTGGATTTTCTGAATTGCCAAATAAAGAATAATAAATCTTAATTATTAATAATTTGCACCACATTTCCAACTAAAGAACACAGCCAAAATTCCCATACATTCTAGGATTTTATGTTTTTATTTTTTTTTAATACATTTTTACATTAATAGGCAAATCCTGATTTAATTTATTCAATCATGACTTGACATACTACGAAGTGGATTCTATTTAGTCTGATCTTTATGTTCAGGTCACATTTGGTCAACTGAATAAAACCTCAGGACAGTTTACTTTGTGTCTACACCTGGAGAGACTAACCCTGAGAAGATTTACTTATCCATATTTTCATACACCCAAGTTAAAGGTGACCTTCCCTAGTGCTGACTGCGGACTTGTATTCTGATTTCATTATCTGAACATGTAACTTAACGATCTCCAGAAATGTAATGGCTGGGAATTTGGATACTGATACAGCATTTTAGATGCATACTAATTTCCCTGCAGAATAATAAATCGCATTACACAGAGACCGACTGCAGCACCACTATATGCCTAACTCGATTAAAGAAATAAGCTAGCCAATTTAAAGCTATAAATTATATGTAGCTAATATGAAATGGAGTCAAATTCAAGTTAATTTGAATTGAGAAGTAACATGAATCTCAATTCTGATAAGAAGAAAGAAGGTGATAAAAGAAAATGCTGAGATGTTGTTCTTTGCATTAGGTTTGTGGGAAGGTGTGTTTGAGAAAGGCAAAAGGAGTAGGTGGTGTTCTTGGCTTCAGGTTCACAAAAACAACACAAACATCTTCAATATTCACAGCTAATCTGTCAACGTGGTTCTCACACGGCTCTCATGTAGCATGTCATGCGGAGAAAGAACAAGGCACAGAGCAATTTTCATCAGCAGCGCTGTGATGGACGGGGCGGCAGAGATGCTGTGTCAATTTCCATAAATCTCAATTGCATCAAAACGTGCTATACACGTTTTATTCAACTTCGAAAAAGATTGATTTACCCTTGTTTTGTAAGCAATTTTAGTTAAATATTTTGTCTTAGAAAGTAACAAAAAAAGAAAGAGAAAGGAGTCTTCGAATTCTTCGAGCCAAAGACTGAACTATAGTCAAACTAATGCATTTTTTTTTTTTTATAAATTAGTGCGAGATCAAACTTATCAAATAATTAGAAGGGTCCCCCGAGATGCTTTTTGATAAACTTACATTGTAGGTCTCCAGCTTTACTCTGTTCCGGAAGACAAAAGTATTGAAGTTTGCATGCTGAAAGACCTCATCAAATGCAGGTTCATTCTGTAAAAGCAAAGCAAGACAATACTGTAAGAGGATTACAAACAACACATTGTAAAAGAACACTCGATGAGAGATTGAATCAACCTTGTTCAAAATCCTTGGGCTTTAAAAGCCTATTTCATAAACACACCACAGAAAGAACTCCAATTCATACACAATGTGCTGCTTCTCAAAACGTCTTTGTAATACACTGGCCAAACCTTGAGGCCACACTTTCATGTAGCACATGGATGGAAGTCGTAGAAAAAAAAAAAAAAAAAAAAGAATGAGTGAGAAGCAGACAGGAAGAAGAAACTCACCGAGTCCTTGAGTTGGCCGAGATAACCTGCATTTTGGCCCAGGAGGGTCTCAGCAGTGTCCTGAAAGCAAGTCACCCATTGGTTGTCTCCAAAATCAGCAACGTTGGCCTGCCAGAATGAAAGGACAATTAGTAAAAAGCAAACAGTCATTTCACTCCTAGTTGGCTAGAAGTCACGCCAAACAGATACAGGCCAGAAAGAACAAAACGATTTGGTGGTGAAGATCTGAAAAATGAGAGGCCATGCACATCAGAACCAGTGTTAAAGATAGCATTGTGCTCTGTAGATGGGATGAAAAACAAGAGAAATTGACTTCTCTCTACATGACTGGATGCTGGAGCCAAATAGAGCCTAAATGGAGTTGTAACATTTTAAGGTTTCTATTTTTACATTTTTGGCTGCAGACCAGCAGCAAGATTTATTTGCCCATTTCCATCCTGTCCTGGAATTCGAGATGCAGCTTTAAATACAAAAAAGGGGCAATTAACAAAACACAGTCTGAGCTGATAAAACACAAAACAGAAAGTGGCCTCAGATGAACGATGCATTTAGAGCAAGAAAGCAGCAACTAACACGGTTACTAATTCATGTCAGAAATGACTACTTTCAGAAAGCATAAAGGGGGATGGCAGAGATCTTTATTTTAGGACAACCAGAGAATACCGGCCGGAGGAGTTTGATGTGTTATTTCAGAAGGGGCAGGAGAGCCAAGGGCAAGTCCCTTACCGAGAGCATGAGACGGTATTTGAAGTCAGGGAATTCTTTGTCACATTTCTCACAGCGGTACATGCCATTCTGCTGGTCCACCACCTTCTTGTTGCAGTCTTTACTGGGACAGGCCTGATACAAGCAGTTCTCTTTACGGATGTAGACTATGGTGGCGACGCAAGAGAAATAATCAGCCTGGGAAAAGAAAACCACTGACATTACAAAACATTTTTATACAAGCAGACATTAGTACCATTTCTGCAACATAAAGCTGATTCTATTAAAACACAGTAGCTGTTTATTACCATTTTGCACAACAATAAAGAAAGTTTATTTTGTCTGATACTGTACATACTACCACTTCTATGTGATAAAAAAAAAAAAAGTTATTAGATGATAGATGCAGAATTTATAATTACATGATATATAGAGTTTAAAAATACAACCTGCCTGCAAAATGGGCCAAGCAGAAAGGGAAAACAAAAAAACTTGCCTATATTAATTTAAAAGTGGTATATGCAAAACAGAGGATATGCATAAACATTAAAAGGGCTTCTGAAAGGGACTGAAGGCAGAAGGGAAACAGCAGCCGTAGAGCACCTGGAGGGGAGGTCAAAGGCTCTGTGCTAAATGTATGCAGAAGAGACAATGGAAGGACAGGAAGTGCACAGCCACTGAGGCTAGAGATGAAAAGGGAGACACTGCGATACCAGGAATTATTTTGTGCAGTTGGCACTTCCTGCTTATACTGTACACTCCGGTATCTCAATGACTTGGCCTTAGAGGCACAGACACCATGTTTTGTTGTGATAATTATGTCAGATAAGCCATTTGATTTTTTTGTTTTATTTTATATTTTTTAATGAGAATTACTTTGATCAAGCTCAATCATTTATCCCTGTTGCAATCATCTCTTCAATTCACGGGAAATACATTTATAAACCTACATAGTCCTAAATGCTACAAAAATTCCGGATTGCTTTTTATTCTGTAGCCTGAAAAATACCTCAACAGGAAAGGTAGAGGGGGTTCAAATGAAAAGAATTGCGTGTTTGAGGGTGAGAAGAGAAAGGATGTTTAAAAAAAAAAAAAAAAAAGTGAAGTGTCAGCTAAGGGCACCTTATTGTTTTACACACATCAAGAAATAAGATGGAGGACGGACACAGGAGATTGCGGATTACAGGGTGAAAAAGGGGTCAGTGGCTGGACATGAGCATGACTCTGCTCTTCACAAGAGACTCTGGAGCAACACATTAAACCAAATCTTTCCTTATACAAGCATACATAGCACCCATGCTTACCCTGGTGACAATGCTGTTGCTGAAAGCACCAAGATGAGATTCTTCTGCAATGACCTACAGTGAGCTTAAACTCTCACTCCTCAGAAAATCAGGGCTTGATTCATACTTATGCTGTAAAATTGACTCTTTAATAAAATGCAAAAAAGGGCACTTTGCCTTTCAGAGGACCAAAAATCCAGCTCACAGTGGATTTATCATCTCTCTTTGGACCATAATCTATACAGAGCCTCTGGCAAAGTCTTAACCCCCTATTTTCTAAGGAAATGGGATACGAAAACAACAAACAAATGGCAAAAACGTGCTACTACTGTAATTGATTTCTCTTCTAACAGGTTTACTGCTGACCACCCAGTTGTTTCGCTTTGAGAATTCGACCCCAATTAACTTCTGGAAGGGCTGGAATTGATATTCCGTGTCATTTCAAATAAATAAAAAGCCTCCCGGGAAATGTGAACGACAAAGGCAGAAAGCAGACAGAAAAAAGGCTTGCTATTCAATAAGTGAAATATCCTCGTAAATTACTGTCATTTCACTTAGTGACAAAAAAAATTCCCTCTGAACATTTCCGTCTCTCTGAAATACAATAATTAATCCAGTAAATACCTATGTAATTATTGTCACATTCATTTTTTTGTAGATGAATGGGTCCACACAGAGTAGAATATTTTTTCTAGTTGCCAGTCAATATGCCAACATGATTAAGAACTTTTCTATTCCCAATGAGTTTTCAAAAAATTATTTCAAAAAGCACAATTCCTTAAAAAAACAAACAAACCAACTTGATTCTGTACAGAAATACAGCCTACGCCAAGAAATCAATTTTAAATCTACTTTTCAATAACATAAGACATTTCATTCTAGGACACAAACATTTTTTTTGCAAGGAGCGTCGTTACTTAAATACAACTGGCTGTGAGCTTTTAGCAGCCTAACCTTGTCCCAGTAGAGCAGATAGGACAAGATTAGGGCATGAGTGCGTTAACTTTCTTGCTAACGGTCTGTTAGGGCCAGGTATTAGAAATAAAAGTAACTTATTTTACTTTTAACTTACTTCATTACTTTTAAGTACTCCAACACCAACAGTCAGGCTAAATTCTTTTACCAGTGTAACACCACCAATGCACAATCAACTGAAGACAGTCTTGGTTGTTAAGCCCCTACCACATTGCTTGATTCGATTACATTCTACATGCTTCCTTTATTGTGTACTAATGTTAGGAGCCTTTCATGCTGCTATTTTGGTTTGCAAACACACTTGACTGATGATGCAGTGTTCAACAGCAGTATCATGCAATACCCAGTGTCTAAATCACATATTTCAGAAATTTATAATGCAGAGGGGGAGCCTTGTTTTCTCTCTGCTTTAATAATTGATTTCTAACTTGTGAAAAAACATTCTTCCCCTTTTTCACATACTCATCCGTTATTGTGGCTTCATTCTGAAGCCCCTCTTTTTCATTGTTGTGCTACACCTGGTAAGCTTGTCATTAGTCTTTTTTGGACATCCCTCTTTAATTTTGCAAAGAAAACAAAAAACAAAAAAACAAAAAGCACTTATGCTTGCCAATATGGCAATGGCCATAAAAAAACCCCCTCAAAATTCCTTTCACAACTGAACAAGAATATTTAGTAAATAAATAACATGCAAGTATATACACAACAGGGCTGGGTGATAATTCGATAACGATATTTATTACTATGTAATTTTCCTTGATAAAACAATATGAAGAGCTCAATAAATGTAAAGCGCTAATAGAGCGATGAACAAATCATTCACTGATTTAAACTAGCTTAAAACTAAAGAGGAGAAACACTGTGCAACGAAACTTTTCAATCTACACAACCCCATCATTGCCATGGATTCCTTATAGCAACACTAACTGCACCATGGTATTTTGGCAGAAATGTGTGATTTACATTGTATTTTATTACTGGAGAAAGGGAATAATTTTAAATAAGCTATAAAATGTTTGCAATTATACATTTTTTTATAAAAAAAAACAAACCTGGTAAAAATAAATTTAACCACATAACCACATCAAAACGTTTTTTTTTTTTTTTTTACAGATGTTATGGATTTTGATAATGAACAAAAATGTCAAATATGCATTTCTAAGAGACAAAAAAAAAAAAAAGTTGATAGACAACCCAAAACCTGTTTCTTAGGTTTAAAACAATATCACTCATTAGAACATTCAGAAACTAAGAAATTTATTTTCTATTTAGATAATTATTTTGTTAAGGTGATTAATGGTCAGGTTTCTACAACTTTCATTTTAGAGCCAAAACGTGGCTTTAAAAATAAATAATGATTTGAAATTTATCATAATTATCAATACTGACTGATGAAAAAAATGATTCTGGTTTTTCTTTAGCTATACCCTCCAGCCCTATATAACAATATGCTAATTTAACTTAGAAAAACCTGAAGGCCACATGTCAAACTAAGTTAATATTTTTTTTCTGTGGTATTGAAACGGTCATCTATAATTGCCAATAAATAACATTTCTGGTACTTGTATCAAATATTAAAACACTGGTATTGCTACAACCCTACGCCTACATATACTCCAGAAAAACCAAAAATAGACAGCAGACAAGGTCAGATTTATTATGCAGCTTATCTGCAGTATAATCTCTTAATTATTAGGCTTAGTAAATGGAGTCCTGCTAATCTCCATTCTCTATCTCCAGTGCTGAATGTGAGTAATGTTTAAGCACACACCTTGGGAAGATGGGAAGGGCATTACAATGTGTGATTAATGAGCAGAGAGAAAAGTAACAGTGTAGCTAAATGAGTGCAACCCTGTGTCTTTTGTTTCAGGACACATGTCACAGGACTGACTGATTAAAATCAAGTACATGTGATGAACAGACAATGACACCCTAATAAAGTGATGCTCCATAAGACAGAATTCCTAAAAAGCAAATTTAAGCTTATTTTAATCTTCTGGTTTTTTTTTTGTCTTTTTCAAAACAAGTCATTTTGATATGGCAATTTCCCACCTGCTCTATGGCCTTTAGAATTAAACAAGCCATTAATTTCTGCCGTTTTGTAGAAGTCATATTGTACATTATAATAAACGTAAATGTGTGTTTAAATTGGTAATTGAGGAAATGTAGCTATTTTAGAATGAGCCAATCAAAAAAGTTTTTTTTCCTTATGATGAGAACTCAATAATAATAATATTATAATGTATCTACTTCGAGGGCAATTTTAATGTGTGAATTACATACTTTGTCGCCATGTCCTAAGTGCTCATTCTTGACTTCCGCTAGGGTCTTCCAGTTTGTGTTTCCACCACCACCACCAGGTCCTCTTAACTCTGTCATTGACTGTCCATCCATAGCATGTCCTTCCTTATCATACCTGTATAAAAATATACAAAAAGAAATAAATAAATAGCGGTCGGCCTCTTATGCTGTCAATCATCAAAAAATAAATCAGTCAGACATCTGTTCATCTCTTCATACAAGGCAATAGCTCATCTGTTCAGGCAGATAAGTAGCTGATATCTTAACTAGATCTACAGAGACAGAGAGAGAGCTAGGGAAAAACAGCAGCGGTGGCCACAGAGACGCTGGGGGCTACTTGTGAAACGAATCAACAGTGTAGGAATGGTTCAGGGAGATGAGGTCAGGGCTGCAATGGTGAAATCAGAAACCCATTTTCACTCACGCTCCGGAGTGGCTGGGAAGACAGAGGTTGGAGAGAGAGAATAAAAAAAACAACAAAGCTCACTCAGGATGAAGCAGTGTGTCTGAGGAATCGATACCGCATTATAATCTAGAGACCGTAGGCCTGGTTACCAGAGGGGTAGGACGGGGTGAAACGGTAAATACAAGGGTTCAGGGCTTGTTCTGGGTGGCAAGACTAATTGAAAATATCCAAGTTAATAGACAAGCATGTGGCCCTGGCTGCTGGTGCTGTGTTTGCCATGTGAAAAATGGGTTTAATTTTAAAGCACGGTCTATACGTTAGTTTCAGCTGCTTTGTTATATTCACCGCACTTGCGTACTTCCCAAAATAACTTCCTAAATATAGTGATAGTTGTGCGTTGCAAAAAGGTTCAGCCTACTTCTGATTTAAAAAAAAAAAAAAAAAAAAAAAAAAAAAACAAGTCCCTAGCGTTCTAGCAGAAAGCGTAAAGCTATTCATACGACAGTGATGGCAACTGATACTATGCTGGAATAAAGCAAGAAACTAATTGTGAATCTTGCGAATGAGTCATAAAAATAAACAATAACACTTCACATGGCCAAGACCTGATGGTGTGCGGTAATTGGCTGACTGAGCCTGAATGTATAGATGGCGGCGGTGCCATCGAGGAAGGCAGAATGAACACGGGAGGAGCAAATTGGAAATGGCATGTGCTTTAGAGCAGTGGAGTGACAGGCTGGCGCTCAGTGCAGCGTGTCTGAACTGAGCAGAGCAGACAACAAGAGGAAAGCAGCGAGATTGAGCACTGAACGGACTGTCACATGTCAGAGGACATGAAATACTTGTGACAGGAATAGCAAGAGGCAAGAAAATTAAGAATCTATGAATGGATGTCATTAAGTCTTGGTTGAGTGCTGTTCCTCAGTAGCTTTGAAAAATGAATGCATTAAAAAAAATTAAAAAATAAATTAAACTATTTGAACAACACGCTCCATATGGCATAACTAGGTCCTAAAAGATCACTATGTATTATTGTTATAATAAAATGCATTAATACATCTGTTGTAATTATCATCACCGTTTTACTTTTCTTATTTTAAAAATGCATGAAAATGTTACCTAGCAGCAGACGGGTAAAACTGTTTTAGTGCAGATTTGGACTTTGAACCCTGGCTAACAAGCAGATACACCGGGAGCTTGTGCAGCGCTGTTTATTAATCGTTTGCCATTTCGTGAATTCAGCCATCATATAGTAACCAGCAAAAGCTCCCCTTCCTCTTTTCATCTGAGACATGAGGGACAAGGTCTCTCGCTGTACAGTGATTGAACATTGTAGCGTCCTTCTCTGATACTTTTAAATGCATTTACTCTGCCTAAATATTTGTTGCATTATTGTGCCTCTATTTTTGATCACGTCATTGTTCAACATTATTTGGCCGTTTCAGTTATTCAGATGTTTTTTTTGTCAAACAATTTCAATTTCCCTATTTATTCACACCCATGTCTTTACAAAATCATTTCCTTCTGTGCCACAATAGATGTTAAGCAGCTACTCAAGCGGCTTTTTATTATAATGAAGTCTTCTGTAGACATATATTATGCATTTAAAAAAAACAATGAAATTGAGTCTTAAAAAAAAAGTCAATTTGTCAATAGCGTAGCGATTATAGCATATATGCTCAATTTAAGATCAGTATAAAACTATTTAAGTTTCAGTTTGTTTCTCACACAATGCTACTGTATGGCTTCAGAAAACCACAAAAAGAATATAAATACGCCAGTCACACAAACTGTTTTCACAGAGCTTGGCAGTATAAATCCTCTTCTGCTATATGGAACAGCTTAGACATTCAGCCTAAGATCTCCTTTTGTGCTTCACAGAAAAAAACAACACTGGGTGGAATGATATGGGGGTGAGTAAACAATAACATTTTCATTTTTGGGTCAATAATTCCTTTGACCTGGAAACAGCATGGCAGCAACTGTTCTCTTGAAGCTCACTGTAAAGTGAGTGTTCCCCAAGGAAAATTTTGCTCATGTGTGAGCGAGGCGAAGACCCCAAAAATTCTTTAAACAAAACCGATTCACAGAAACTAGTGACCCTCGCTTAATATCTCAAATTGAGTTTGATGGAGACATCTAGTGTAAGTACAGGGAGTGCAAGCACAGACAGACTCCTGGGTGTGTGTTGCTTTATTCCGCATGCTGGTTTGAAGGCTCTGACAGGTGGGGTGCAGGCACGAGAGGTTCCGCTACTTCTGAAAAAAAAAACTGCCGAAATTGAGCCAGTCAAAGTAATTGGCAGCATACGAGTAAGAGCGCATCAGCAAATGATAAAGAATGATAATAACCAGGGCAAGAGTGGCAGTGTGAGAAGGAACGATGGAAGGCGTGGAGTTTGAAGTCCACTCCGCAGGAGAAGACAAAAATTGGTCAATCTCTGACGCCATCTATTGGACAAAACAAGGCTTGCAGGAAAACGCTGAGATACATTCTCCAGCATCATTAAGGAGTTAGTGTATACACTGTATAAAAGCTCCTGCCAAATATGTAAATTGACTGCTACACTAAAAGCAACCGAAGCAACTACCTGGTAATGAAATGTTTTAGGGCCCAGTATTAAAAGAACAAAACTTAAATGTCTATGACTTCCTAGGCTCAGAAATCACAACTGTAAAAAACCACAATATGCCCAGGTTCTTTAAATGAAAATTACACAAAATTAGAGGGACGTGCATTACATTCCTTCACTATAACTTCAGAAGTAATGCAACACCCACATTATCAACACCAAATTACACAAAACCAGAAATACTGTGAGTAAAGCAGAACAATGACGACAGCTCCCTACACAGAGCTCTAGAGCGTGAGAATGAAGGATCCTCAATCAATGTGATTAATTGAACTGACTTTAAAGTGGCAGACAACATGAGTGTGCCCCAACATGTTCGACTCTACGAGGACCAGACTTCCAAGGTCAAATCCCACTGGGCCTACAGCTTAACAAATCAAACATGGACACCATCATTCCACACAGTACTGCTTTGCCACATTTTGCTATAATTAGCATTTCTAAGTAAAACAGAATACACAACTCTATCTAGGAGAGGGGTTGATAAACTGCACTTTTAGCTACGTAGTGCATTATTTTTAACCACTGGTAGCAGTAAAATGGACTGCTATAACAGCTGTAAAATAAAGTTACAACTGTAAGGTCTCAGAAGTAGAACACTGGCACAGTGTGTCAAGTGGCTGAATGAGTCCTCATGCTGCAAACCTCAACAACACCTCCAGGTTCAAAACAGCACTTACTGCAGCTCTACTAATTGAAGGGCATCTATCGATTCCACAGTGGCCTGCTGGACCTTCAGAAAGCTGGCCAAGAGGCCATGCACTGCTCATTGGCCCATGATTTGAAAGCTCATTATCTCTGGCTCTCCAAGTGAGAAGAGGACAGACGTGAGCCCAGAGACTAAGCGGTTGAACTTACCTACGACTGGATCAGCAAAACTGAAGTTCTGAAACGTTGCTGACAAAGAGCATTTTTATCCCCTCAAAATGCAAGGAAATATGCCGGTCCAAGCCCTACGTATAGCCATGCATAGAAACCAGATGCTTCGAGCTGGCACTCTGGGACTATAAGGAAAGCTGCTGTGAGATCACTACCTCTCCACTACCTCACCCCGCTGTGTTCAGTCACATTCCACTACCCTCATTATGTAAATGAAGCCTTCAGATTCCCCCAAAATAATTACCCTCTGAAACTTGCAGACTAGAGGATGGTGAAACAGAGGTTTTAATCGCTTGTCAAAATGTGCAAAAAAGTGGCAGAAAATAAAGCGAACCTTCAACTATGCGGCCCTGTTATGCACCACTTTCATCTTATTTCCCTTCAAGGCTGGGGGTCTGTGTTACTGGGAGGTAAATAAATGGAGCACAAGGAGAGGAATTGATTGAAACCTGCAGGGAGAATGAAGAGAGACACTTGTGGACGGCTTCGGCCAGGTGGGCCGTTAGGTGGTGAGTATGGATTGCTAACAGGTAGGGAGGAAGGATTAGTCAGTGTGGCACTGTAGCAAACAGGGTTAAGTGAGGTTCAAAGCTAAGCAACACTTCATGAGTAGCACATGCACCATTTAAAGGGATTGTTCACTCAAAATAAAATGGTCATTTCATTCCAATTATACCTGTATGGAGAAAAAAATAAAACACCACATAAAATGTTCACATATTAAATAACTAAATTATATAATTATATAATAATAACTTTATATTAAAATGTAATTTTCCCAAGTTTGAATATTCAGGGAAAATTGCATTCTTGCTCGTACTTTAAACATTGACATGATGTCATTTGAGTTTTGGTTTACGGCACTTCAATTTTCTTGTTTTTATACGAGAAGCAGCATTTTGCTTGTAAAAATCGAAATGTTTGGTTTTAATGTTACTTAAAGTTTGGGTAGAATCGAATGACTGCCAAAATTTGTGAACTAAGATTTCTTTTCAGCTACCACATTCATAAACTCTACTGCAATAGGGAAATGCATTATTAAACACTTAGTTGTTTGTTTTTTTTTTAATTTATGACAATTTCTGTTTGCAACTGAAGATGAACAAAGACTGTTTACGCAATTGCAATCTGGTGATTATGCAATAACTGTGACAGGTCTATCAAGAGATATTTTAAGCTTCATAATTAGAAATTTGGCAGTCTCAGCACACACCTAAATTGGCAAGAGAAGGCAGAGGAAAACATTAAATGAGTCATAACACTTTTTCCAATTCTTTCAGTAGCCAATAAGAATCTATGAGAATTTAGGACAGCGCCTGTGCTTCAAATACACAGAGAGCCATCATATTCTCAGCACTGTTGCCTTGTATTCTTGTATTTAGAACAGCACCATCTCTCAACGAGGTGTTCAGTGGCGTCGTTTCCCCATCTTCCTTGTTTCATATCCCCAGAGCAGAAATAAACATTCCTGTTCTCAAAGGAACCAAGTCAAGTCACACAAGTTCACTGGGGGAAATTGAACATCTTGGCAGGGGATTAGCCATGATTTGCATTCCTATATCAGCCTGAATGCAAAGCCCACCAGAGCACCACTGATAGAGCTAATCTTGATATCAAAGGCATGAGCATGCTCACCCTCTCGGAGTTCTAGAGTGTGCATTTTAGTGTCTGCTCTCTGCTCGTCCCAATTCTCACAAGTGGAGAAATAAAAACAGGAGCGCATCAGAACGCATCTGTTTCATCTAGGACAAACACTTAACAACAGATGCAGCGTATTGTCTTCTGAAACCGAGAAAAATCACTCACCATCCCCGTAGTTTGTACGCCTCAGGAATGTCAGGGTTGATCATGACCGTGCTGCTGTAGAGAGTAGAAAGAGAACGCCCACCAAAGTCAGACAATCTTGCTCCCTTAATGGCCAAGATAGGCTGCCCACTGCCATCAAACGTCTCTGCCTGAAGAGTGAGGGAAGGAGAAAGAAATAGTTAAGCACTGAACAAATGCACATACTCCAACAGTGCGACAATTTTCCTGCAAGCAAGTATTTTCCATCTAATTGTGGTTTTATACATTTGATCTTTTATGGAAAATCATGATTGGATGAAATTGGCTGACATGCCAAACATGGGAGAGGGCCGTTTGACAAAAACAATCTTGTACAAGATCAAAGTGTTTAGGGCTGGATGTCACTGTTTGCATGAGAATTCCAAATGTTTGAAACATTTATTTTCACATTATCTTTTTAAAAGTATTGAGAAATTCAGAAGTATTAAATTGGTTTAAACAGCAAAGACATTTGTTGACAAAAGATTTACATTTTAAATAATCACTGTTCTCTTGAACTTGCTATTTAAAGAAGTTGTTGCTCTGCTCACATTATTCAAACAGAAACATATTTATAATACTGTTTATTTTGTAGTACAATTTACTTGATAATATAAAATAAATATTAAATACAATCCGTTACGTACATCATTACCCCACATGGTGAGCTGGATGACTCTGCCGGACATGTCCATCAGCTGTATGTTCCTCTTTGAAACCTCACGGCTGTTCTTGGTCATGATGCGCGTCACATCCTCTGTGTTTTTACACACTCCAATCACATCTGCAAACACACACGCCACACAGGTTTACAACACTGCTACTCACCCCAATTTTCCAACAGTAAATAGGTTTGGGATGACTATACTACTCATCCAGAATGTAATTCCACAACACCCGTCAACGCTCCATTACAGCACGCCATCTTAATCCTCTCATATCAGACGCCGTTATGAATCATTTAGCTGCCATTAGGAGCGTTTCACAAATCACTGCCAGCACCTGACTCAAATCTCGGATAAGAAATACGCCTGCTGCACCTCTGCGTGCTCCGACTTCCATTACCATAATTAGAGGCATGCTTATTGACTCTTCATTCTACCAGTGACAGCATCTTTCTCCTCTGGTTCTGCTAGAACCCGACAGGGACACAAAGTCAATCTGCGCCACAGGCCATTACTGTCATAAGCATTATTAATATTGCGTTCATCATCAACGTTATAATTACCACAACCTCCTGGGTCTCAACACATTTGTTACACAGAGCCGCACCACTGTCTCCATTGCAGTTAATTATTAAAATGCTGGTTACTGATGATGCCAATTGCACAGGCCGGGGGAAGACGCTCACCTATGATGGTGTCTTTCTCCCGGGATTCCAGGTCAGCAATGGAAACAAAGTCGCACTGCACCATGGGGACATCATGGCTGTCCTCGCAAGGGCTGATGGTTGTCTCACCATTTAGAGTCATCTCATAGTCATTCTTAAGTGAAGAGAATTGTTTGTTGGCAATCTTCAAGGTGCCTTTTGAGATGTAGTAGACCTGAGGACAAGATGATAAATGTATCAGGTCATGTTGTCAAGACATTTTTCTGAATTTATTTAGACCACCTTAGACACCATATTAGTCAAGAAAGCATGTAGGCTGCCTTTACACTTGCTCAAAAAAAAAAAAAAAATTCAGATTTTAGCTGAATCTGAATTTGTTGAACACACAAATCCACACAAGATCCTTTTTTCCCACCCTACATCCACTTCCAAATGTCGATTTTCATCTGCTACATTTCCAACATCTGGACCTACATCTAAACACACTTATCTGATTCCCTGCAGAACTCCTATTGCAAGGGTGACACGTTTGCGCATAAAGACAGGTGTTAATGGCGCTTAATTTTATTGAGGCGGGAACTTTATATGTAAGAAAGTGTGCAAGATTCAGGAGCTGGTTTTCAGCACCTGCAATTCTACTGCAAGCTGTAGATAAACGACATTAACGAAACAAATGTGACAAAATAGATCAATTAAAATTACTTTTGTTTTCCTTTCAGATTTTGTGCTGCTAAATAGATGTTGTCAATGCTGGGAAATAATAACGGCCACAACAGCCATAACTGGAAATCATTTTGGGTGAGAATTAATAAAAAGATACCAGCCATGTCTAAAGTTAACGTAAATAGGCTACAGGATATGGTCAAAAGATCAGATCCATGTATTAACTTACCTTTCCCTGCTCGATGAGGGAGTAGAATTTGTCCACCTCGTTATTAAATCCAGTTGCTCTGATCTCCCCCTATAAAAAAATGAAATAAAATAAATAATAATACTACATTTAATACTCCTAGTTTTTATCTGATCATAGCTAATAATACTTACACTTTCATCCACAAGCTCCATGGAAAAAAGCTTCCCATCCCCTCTGGAGTTACTCCATGTGCGGATGGCACTCTTGTTGGTGACTCTTGCTCTAACAGTCCATCTGAAGAAAACATCACTCTCTTATTAATTATGACAGCACAGTATGTTGTGACATGCAAACAGACAATTGGATTGGGAAAAAAATAAATAAATTCAGGGGTGTGAGAACTAGACTGACTTTGACTGGTATGGATTAAGGCTGGCAATAGGAACGACTTTAGAGCTGCCTCCAGGAGTGTTGGGGGCAGCCATGGGCTTTTTCCCGAAGCTCTGAGCAGAAGGTCTGTTCATTGAACCTAACGAGAGCAGAAGGGAAAACCACACATCACTGCAAAGAACTATAATAAGCAAGACATAATCAGACACCTAGAGCGCATTTTGAAATAATGACTGACTGTAATGACACAACACCTCCGAAACAATCTCATGTGACAATCTTGAAAGTGTGAATTAAAACGACTGTCAACTACAGCTTGAGAATCCACACTGTCAAAGAAGATTAGACTGTGCTCAAAATACGTAATTAAAATGTCTTCAAATGATTTTTTTATAACAAAAAGGGTATCTGCATGTTAAAAAGAATGAAATGATGACTTTCTATTCTAAGCAGATAATTTTCACACCAACAAACCACTTCATTGTCTTGGTGTTTCCACTACAAAACTATATATATATATATATATATATATATATATACACACACACACACACACACACAAATAAATATACACATAGATACATATATTTCCCTAGAGAAGTATTACATCCCTCCTCAACAAAACATTTTTACATTCATCACTGACAGCACAGGACAAGTTACATTTATGTTTAGTACTTATGAGTTGGATTGAATCCCTGACAAAAAGTGCAAGCAACCGCCTATTATTAGTCATGATATTAATAGTCATTCGCTAGCACATGCATAGTAACTGAAGGAACAGCACACCGGCTGCAATATGATTCCTACCTTTTCTACTGCTGTTCTACTTCAAATGTAAAACATTTAAGAGGCAGTGCAAACAGTAACGTGGAGGAAAAAGTTGTTTCATTTGTCAGTTCACCTAAAAACCGTTGGTCATTGGTTAGTTTTAAAAATCAGTTGCCATAGTTACGACCAGTTTTTCCATTTAAGGCTTACAGAATTTCTTTCTGAAAAGGAAAAAAATGGCCAAGTACACAGTGCAAATTTCAGGAGTGACAGCCACATTTAAATGTGGGAGTAAGTCCTATAAATAATCTTTCCGTGTGTACACAGCAGTCACTCTCGCATTAGTAAACATAGCAAGATTCGTGCATTTTGCAGAAGTGAAGAATTAGCCATTTGGTATCTGTCATTTTTGGCTAAAGAGTTTTTTGTCTGCCGACTGTAAACTAAACCACTGTTGACAGATGTGCTGTGTTTTGTTAATGCTCAGGAGGCTGCTTAGCGAGAGCTGTCTTGTGTTGCCATATCCTCATATTTACAAACACTAGATATGCTATATGATTTTATAATAAGCATTTTTGTTAGTGTGGGGCTTTTTCTGCTAATCCTTTTTTCTAAGAAGATCTGATACCATTAACACTACCACAGGGCTTGTGAGCACACCCAAAAATGTGCTAAGATTAAGACTTGTTTCAATCTCACATACAGACGGAGAGCCATTTCTGCATTTAAATACATCATTAACAACCAGCTGTTTAATTCACTTCTGTAAATGTGGCTGTCACTACCTGTATTTTTCAAATGTTAATGCGGTTGATAAATGCGAATGTCACTCCCTTTTTGTACAGAACGTGATTAAAGAGGAAAAGGTGAACTAACAACTGAATTTTGCTGCAATATATATGTGGCCTACAAGCACCTTGAAAATGTGTCAGATTTTAAACCAATATATTTTAATTAAGCAATCATGAAATGTTTATAATCTAAAATACAATCAAAACTTCATAACACTCAGGAACATAATCCTATTAATATACATTTGATGTATATCAAATGCAGTTTTCCATACCATCGCTTCCATTCTGGGGCTGTAATGCCCGTACATTTGGAGCCGGAGCTGCATTTTGTTGTGGCTTTGACTGGCCTGTAGCACAAAAATTAGACATTGCATCATCTTAAACACCTCTAGAAAAGGCGAATGACACAGTAGAAACTCAATGCTAACAACAAAATGTAAAATATTTTAACAAACGCAACTAATGTAAGCTTTCATAAAATTAGACATTTCAGATGTACTCTCACCCTCCACGTAAGGAGTTGGGTCTCCAATTTTTCCCGCCATTTGATCAGCAGACTTGATCACATCCATGTCCAGTATGACTACCACACGTCTGGGTACAACATCAAACACAAAAGTTTGATAATACTCATTAATAAATATGCTTTTGTTAAAAAGGTTGAGGTTAGTACTTTTTTTTTTTTTTTTTTTAGTAAATCAAAATTAAATTGATCGCAAGTGACGGAGACTTTTTTTATTTTACAGTTTTCTATTTCACAAAAACACTCTTCTTTAAAACTTCATATTCGACAAAAGAAATCATGCCGAAAAAAAGCATCACTGCTAACAACCGTAAAAATCTGATCAAGAGCTGGAGATTTAATGCTCACCGCCCATCTTTGAGAACATTAGTAACGCTTCTCTTCAGCATACACACACAGTTAGAGGCCAACTGGTTCTGCTCAGCCATGGGATTGAGCTGCGTGGAGAGCATGAAC
Organism: Puntigrus tetrazona; assembly: GCF_018831695.1. NCBI lineage: Eukaryota > Metazoa > Chordata > Actinopteri > Cypriniformes > Cyprinidae > Puntigrus > Puntigrus tetrazona. Next base: position 14,513,614 of record NC_056713.1, read on the forward strand.
GCTGGATGCAAGGAGGAAAATACATTAACATTTATTAACTTATTTAATAAGTTAATTAAATACACTGTGCTAGGGGAATGGCACAGTTTAATATACAGTTTTCTGCAATATTCTGTTAAGTTATGTATACAGCCGTTAGCTTTTTGCTGATGAATAATCCAAACAAACTCCACCAAACTGAACTAAAATAACAGCTGTTTTGCTAAAAATACTAACAGAACAAGTCCAAAACAACATCCTGAGGACACAAATGACATTAAATGCATCAAATTCATTCAATTAAACCAATCTGAAAACGAATTGAACTTACAGGACATGGTGTGTAGGCCGTCACTCATCATGAGACGGAAACGGGACAGTCCACTACCCCCATCAATCTTACGAATGTTCTGGGAAGAAGAATAAACATGACTAGCATACAAATTATTGTCCGGTGCCTTAACCAAACAAAGAAACAAAAGCAAAAGGAAGACAGCAAATTAACCTAACTAGTAACAAAACTGATATAATCAAAAAAAAAGAAAGAAACAAACCAGTCTGACACACATAAGTTTCAGTTTAGGTCTATCGAAATATTACAAATAATGTTAAGTATATAATATAAATGTAACATTACAAATGTTTTCCCTCCTATATCGCAAAATCTGATGATTTCATTCACGTCTGCAATATCTGCCTTGACATCAACATCTCTATTTTATAAAAAGTATTCAGAGTAATTAGCAGAGTAAGTAGTAATCTGATTAATTTGTAAACGGTGTACAAGATATCTGACAGTTAAGTTACCACACACTGAAGAACAGGGTTGCTGACTTCAATTCCTTTTGTCAGGGACTGAAAAGAAAAAGAACACAATCACTCAAAAACGCTACATTTTTCAACCATTATCACATAAATCGAACAATTTTAGTAAATTCAAATATTCATTGAAGTTACATCGGTTTTCCGTTGATGACTCTCTTATACACTTCAAATCAATTAATGCATGCAAATTATAGGTAAGTTACACTGAGCTGACAATATAACAAAACACACTTTACATTTGTACTGCAATGTGGTAACGTTAGCGCTTACAAAAATAAATCAATTTAACCTCGTTATAGTTAATACACGCAATACTGAAAAATGATATGAAACATTAACGCAATCATTTGATTTTGCTTTGCTTTGTTTTGTTTTGTTTTACTGTCACTGCGTTAGTACGCATGAAAACTCGCTGGCTAACTGACCTAGCAAGCTTGTAAACACTGAAATTACGTTGCCGTCTTATCCTTACCTCAATTGCCCCTTCTGACAGTCGAACAGCCATATTTTCAACAAAATACTGCAAAACGAAGATTAACTCTTGTAATAATAATAGCCAACAGCCGTCTCTTCTAACAGCAGCCTCCGGTCTCCTCGCGCCAACTCTCTACAAACGCGCGAAAGTAAGACGCAAGATGACGCGTTTCCCGTTACCAACAACTTCCGCTTAACTTCAAAATAACTATGACGCTAGCCGAGACTTGTTTTATTTATTTGCTTATTTATGTATTTATTTTTGCATGTTTTAGACAATGTAATCGAGGTCTTTTTTCTATTTAAACTTTTCACACTTAGCAAACAGTAACAGCAAAATACATTTTATCAATAAAATTTGTTGCAAAAAAGTTGCATGAATGTCAGTGCTTTAAAAATCGTTTTATTAACATCTTGCAAAAGATTTTAGTATAAAATTAGTCACGTTTGGTTTGTGTCCTGATGCTAACTACATGATTGCATGGTTTTGTTTTTTACATAATTTTTTTTTTTTTAACTCCATAAATCAAGTGCATAAACTACTAAAATGTCATTATTATTTTCTGTAGGTTTTGTGTTCTGTCATATTTATATATTTTAAGAAAAGTTGATTATGTGCAGTAAATTTTGATCAGTATTTATTTAAAAAAATAATCTCAAATACATTTTATGCAACATGTTTGTGAAAAGTGATTTCTCTGTTACTAGTGCTGCAGATTTTTATACAGTATCTGAAAAAATTTATACAGTATCTGAAAACATTTAACTAAACCTCACAAAAAAAAATAAAATAATGAAACTTGGAATTTCTGGTCAAATTTCTTTAATTATAAAACAAACAAACCAAAAAAATAAAAATAAATCATGACTTTCTAAACAAAGATTGAGATATTTAGAACAACATTAATTTACATGGGGAAAGCCATTTCAAATTATCTGCTAGAATTAATATGTCCTTAATTTGCCTCCTAGTGGGGACCAACTACGCAGTCAACAAACAACTTACGCACTCGTTCTGCTAAATGTATGAAAACAATCTACTTTGGAGGAATATCGAAAGAGTGTGGTTTGTCATTATCTTTATCTGAATTGCCAGGGTTTGTGACCATAGTGGATGCTCCAGGGTTTGGGTTGGAAATTACCCCCAAGAAGAATGGCGTTTGACTTAAGTCATCGATTAGGGCAAAGAAAAATGGCTGGTTGACAGTAAATGAAGGGTTAGAACGTGAGATGATCACGCTTGTTGCTGCCACTGCCTCTGCCCCTTCTTCGTTTATTTCAATACTGGACATATGCTGTACACTGGACACAAACAAGGAGTCCTCAGAGATGCGGTCCAGCTTTGGACGACTAAACAGTAGTCCTAGACCTGAATTGGAGTAGAATTACATTTTTGTTAATATATAAAATTAAGTAGATGGTTTTGAATCCATTGTGATTGTAATAATGAGTCAGATGCAAAATATATTACCCATGTTTGTCATGGCTTCTTGAAGGTCCTGTTTGAAGTCAAGTTTGAATTTTGGGAGCTTGACCTGCATGTTTCTTTCTCGTGGTAATCGATGGTAAAGATCTGAGATATTGAGCTTAGCCGCAATAGCTGATACATTCACCTGTCCAGATGTTGGCATTATTACTAGTAGACTCTTGTCACCTTTAAAGGGGAATCGAGCAATCTATAGGGAACAGATAGCGAGTAACAATGCTCAGCATTGAGAAATAGAGACTTAATCAGGGCTATTTATAAAGAAGTATCTTAAAAGACAGTAACCTGGGCATCCAGCTCATGGTGGGTGAAAACGCTGAGAGGATACTTTGGCCCAAGCATCATATCCACATTAACAATCTGGTTTTCATCTATGTAGAAGAGCTCAGTGGAGGTGAAGTGAGGGTCAAAACGAGTAAGCCACTCTCCTGTGAGAGAGAAAATTAGACTTTAGTATTTAGTCTTCTGTTGTCCTTCGATCGATTTGCACTTGTGAAATAACAAGGGAACAATAATGCAACAGATCTGAGTAACGCAAATCCTCTGATGTTACTCGCTAGTGTAAAAGAGGAAATTGTGAAATACATGCTGGTAACAGGTGTTTGTTCTGACCTTTGTAATGCATGGCGTTGATGAGCATCATAACAGTGCTGAGAGGCAGACTGGACAAAAACTCTGAGATGTGCCCATTTGTGACTTTCTTAACCCATTCGTTAATGTCCTTAACATCAGTCAGTGTGGCCGGCTCGGAGTCATACAGTTTCTGAGAATTTTCCATAAAGTTCTGTTTTGCTTGAAATCCTAAGGGAAAAGAGAAAACCATTCATAGCTTTGCGTAATATGGCAATAAATTCAAAACATTCCAATCATATTTAAAAAAACAGAGAGAGAGGTATTTTCTGGATGTCATTCATTAGTGGAACATATTCATTAATTTCGTAACTCAAGCTCACTTAAGATTAGTCAATATTCATTGATTAATAGAGAAAAGACTGTGGAAATATTAAGCACTAACCCCAGAGATTTTAGTTAGAATCAATTGGCAAATGTTTTTTTTAATAACATAAGATGAATTAGTTAAATTAAAGTTACAAATTCAAGGCTTGGCGATGGTACTTCAAACAGAACAGAGTTGTTCATGACATCGTCTGAAAAACCTCGCTGAAACAATATATTTTTGCTTTTTAAAGGTTTTTGTTTACTTAAACACCCGTTACTAAATCTGACCTACAGCAAAAATTATTACTAATAAAGTATTTAAACAACAAATTTAAAAACATATTTTCTCTGCTATATATTTGTATTTATTTTATAAGATAGCCTATGCACCAATGCTGTCACATGGACAATAACTATAAAAGATAGTAAGAGATATAATATATCGGCTCAAATATTTTATTAAAATGTATACACTGAGCTATGAAAACATTTTATCAGCACTTTATGCAAAGTAAGGTTAATGTTTGTGACGCAAAGAGCAACACAACTCAACTCTTCAAATAACAGCAAACAAAAAAGTTTCAGCTTTAAAATGTAAAATCAGCCGCTTGTTTTTTGTGTTTGTCCATTAATAAAAATACAGTAAATGATCATCATTTGCATATAAAAATCCCAACTTTCAACCTCCAAGACAATATATCTGTTTGATGGTGAGATTCTCACCAGTTTGCAGATAGATGCGGCTGGCGACAGACAGGCTCCTTTTGCGGAAGTCGCGCAGGAGGCTGCTGAGGGCAGTGTGGTAGCATGGCAGTGCATCCGCGTGCAGGTGCTGTAAAAGCAGCTCTTCTGTCTCATTTGTTGCTCCTAAGATTCGCATAGACAACAACATTGTCTTATTGTGACAGATATAATAGCACTAAATTTGCGCAAATGAATGGATGTCAAACAAAGAAAGAAACTCCATATTGAACGTAAACCAAAACATTTGTTATTCTTCGAGTCTGTTTTTCATTAGACTTACCCAGTGCGAGCTGCGAGAGTGCTACTGACAAGCTAAGAGGGGAAATGATGACATTGGGCTGCTCTGGACTAGGCTTCAAGTTTTCCAAGAACCAAAGGCCAAGCTTCAGAATGCCGTTGCCTGCGGTCCGCTTAATCTGTTGGCTGGTCATGTCCCCATCACAGACAGAATCAAGGTCCTCCTCAGAGGAGCCTTCTTTCTGCCCAGGAGAGGCTGAAGGATCTGCTTCTAGGCCATCTGGTGAAACTGTGAGTGCTTCTGCTATGGTTATGATTCTGGGGTCAAGAGTGCCCTTCAAATCCTGAGAGGGACGAGGCGATTGGAGTGTCAAAAGACTAAACATGCATATACCGTCAAGAATATAATATTGTGGCTTCTTACTGATATGGGTTTACTAGGAATCAGTGGGATGAGAGGAATTAAAGGCTCCGCTCCATCCTCTGGTTCAATCGCATCTTCCTGCAGTGACGAGGAGCAATTTATGGCTAATCATTTATTACAAATGCAATTAAATCATTTCGGGGAAAAAAATAAACGGCATAAGATCAGTGGAGTGCTTTACCGTCCAGCCTTGCTTGGCGTAACAGAGGAGGAGGAATGCCAGAAAACACAAGTTCATGTTCTAGAAGTTAGTCTAAAAAGGAAAGAACAGCACAATTTGTACAGAATAAATGATGATCTGGCATTGATCACTGCCTGGTCATTGGTCGTTTGTACCAAAATTACTCTTTCCATTTTACGTATTATAAATTGACATTAGATAAAACATGTTATATCCATTAATACAAAATGATACATTATTACAAATATTGGATGCATTTCATCAGATCAGATTGTTTAGAAGAAATAGAAATAGAACACACATTTTAATCAATATATTATTTTTGATAGAAACTGTCTAAAAACTAATTTGTCCCTCACTTGCACAGAAATCCATAATTCATATACCAATATATTCTCTAAATAATGCCTCTAATTTCATGTGGATTGTTTTTTAAACTTACAGATTTAACAAATTATTCAGTCAAATAATCAATAAAATCTTCACATGGCTAAAGGTCTGTCAACTGTTGCATAATCCCAGGGTCAATCTTTTTAAATTCTTTTAAAGCTACAGGTTAAATACATCTAGATGGCAGAAAAAAATAGTTTTTAAAATAACAAGTGTATTTATGGAAATGTTTCACCATTACTACTAATCAATTTTCTGGTCGACACAAATTATGCTTTGTTAAATGTTTTATCAAAACATTATTGTGGGAATTATTTGTGATTACTGGGAATTACATTTATAAAATACACAAACGAAAGATGAAGTGTACATATTTACAATCAAAAAGAGCTTGCAATGGATTAAACATATATTTATTTTGACACAGTATCTACGTAATATATTGCAAACAATTATTTATGGCGAGAATGTATGAGAACAAACAAAACTAAGAGCTTACCGTGCAAATCTCCAGCGGATCCAGCCCTGATTCGGGAAAGAAACACACAAAATAGGCAATGGGAAAATTCTTTGCTGTAGGGGTTGGCAGTCTCAGAGCAGGCAGTTACATTTCAACTTTCATTGATCTTTACCTCATATAGCTCTTAGACCTACCTCTTCATAGATGTAAATATTGAGAGACCTTGGGGTCAAACATCAAACTCAAGTGTGTAGATTCGTGGATCTTTGAAGACTTTGAATGAAGTAGGTTATAAACTGGTACTGTATAGTTTGCCGAGCTAAATAAACTCACTGCTGACAGTGCATGTGAGATACTGAATATGAGTAAACACGCTGCACAAGAAAAACTGCACATAAATGAGAAGGAGATGACAAGTCAGCGCTGCCAATGCTGAGATTAATATAGACCGTTATTGAATAGAGGGCTTTTATATTGCTTTCTTATATGCCAGACAAACAATCCAGTGCCAGACTCCACCATTACCTTGGGTCATCCGCAAGCACATGCCAAGATCTCTAAATTGAGAGCAGTTGAAAGCCAGTGTGTTGCAAACACTTAAATGGACTTTGTCCTATCAGAGTAACCTCTCCGTTGGGTACTCAGCTTCCACAAAAATCCACAGAGCAAACGAACCATTCTTCCTCATTCATAAACGAGTAGGTCAGCAATCACCAAGTTTTTCCAGATCCCCCAAAAAATAGCATAATAAAATAAAAAAAGACACATTTGTGATCAATTTCTTTTACTTTAAATCATTGAAAAGGTTCGTTTTAGTGAGCATATAGAAAAAAGGTCACAGTTTAAAAGTAAAAAAGAAAAATCCTCGCAATGAAATACAAAAGAGCAATGGCCAATGTCAAGACAAAGAGTGTTGCTTGTGTTACTGTACATCAGACAGATGTCAATCTCAAACAGACATCGTCTTCAGGATGAACCATCAAAATCATCAGCTGTTTGAGGAGTAAAATACAAACCAATTGCATTTTTAAATACTTTCAGATATAAAGCCACATCCACTTTTCCAAATTGTCTGGCCATATAGGATTCACTACAATCCTCTACTTAGTAACATAAAATAATGTGCTTTTCAAAATGAACATTATAACACTAGTAAGCTTGTTTCGACACAAAATAATAAAGGCATGAATTCATATTAGAACTCATAATCCACAAGCCAATTTTCCAAACCTGACAAATAGTGGGTTATCGTGCTGAATTAGAGCGACAGTAACTTATGTTTTAGTAATCTGAATAAATTCTCATTAAATATTTAAACATTATATAACTGGAATGTTTGGAGATGATAATGTTTTACATAAAGCATCCCAGCAATAAATTAAATAGTTAGTTTCTAGTTTGTATCTATTAAAGGATGTTGCATAAAAGTATTCTTTTAGATAGTAAGCATTAGGCTCAACAAAGATATATATATATATATATATATATATATATATATATATATATATATATATATATATATATATATATATATATATATATAAAAATAAATGCGTATGTATATACAAACATACATACAGTGTGTAAAATGTAACATGTTGCTTGACCTGGGGTTGAGGTGACAAATTAATTACTACATCATCAAGGTTAATACAGCATCAAATTGATCTATATAGTCATTAGATATATTTTAAATATCAGAAGGTCCAAATTAAGGATTAAGGACCGTCCCGTTGCATATTAGGTGTTTACACTCTCAATCGGTGTACAGTAACAGAATGAAGTCTACTTGGACTCACATTTGCTTGTTCAATATGCTTCATTGATGTGGATGAAAAGATGTACTGCGTAATATAGAAAAAAAAGTGCCAAACATGGTGCACTAAGGTCTACCATGAATACTGCATAGTTGCTGAGCAAGTCTGGTGAATCGAATCATATGATATGATCAACTTAAGACTAACCTGTGATTCCCACAGTGTTGTTTTTGGTGATTTCACTCATCTAATGGAAAGTGTAAACGCTACACTAGAACCACACTTGAACTTTCCTGAGCAGCTCATCTCATGCAATCCATTCGTTTGACTTTTTTGAAGAGAATTCACAGAGTTAATTATTACATACAAAGCAGCTAGTGCAGTTATATCACATGAACCCTAAAAATAATATAAAAGACAATTCTTTTGATTGTATGAATCTGAGGCAATATTCAGTTTTGGTCACTTACTAAAGAGTGAGGTTTTAAGTTCTCTATTAGCCAGTTTAAAATGGAAATATCAGGCTTGCTCCTTCTACGACTGAAACAGGTTTCTTTGTGCATGGTTGGCAAGATCGTTTCATTCTGGGAAAGGAGCCAAAGGTGGCACGAGGAATATAATTTTCTGAAAAAGCAACACTAGCTATATTAAGCCAGCAGCCTGATGGCACCATTGTCAGAGCCGAGCAGCAAAAGCCTCTTAGTAGGCAACACGGACAGACTTGTGAGAGTCCCACGGAAGTTCTCTGTACTAAGCTTGGTGGATCCCACCAGGTTGGCCGTGCTGTCCAAAATGGAGTACACCCCGATCTTGTTAGCAACAGTGCCTGCCACAATCTCAGCACCATAAAGATCAAATGCATGAATGGGGTCGGATGGAGTCCTGTACTGATGGAGTGGCTTGTGCTCCACATCTTTCCAAACAGTCAGTGTGTGGTCTGACGAAGAACTAATCAGCAAATTGCCCTCTGCTGCCTACAAAATGATAGACATAAAAATCATTGTCAGTAACAAACAGATGGAGAAGTATCTACATATAACCAGACAAGTACTTCAAAGTACTATTTCTTTTGTATGTTATTTATAAATCATTAAAATCTCTCTCTCTCTCTCTGTATATATATATATATATATATATATATATATATATATATATATATATATATATATATATATATATATATTTTTTTTTTTTTTTTTTTTTTTTTTTTTTTTTTTACTAATTTTAACTAAATTAACTAAATTTAAACTAAATTTTACTAATGAGCAGAATATGCAACAATTACGTAAATATTATATTAATAAAGCAGCAGCCTGAAACTCCTTCACAATGGCCCTGGGACAGGCAGGACATCCTTACTGTTGAGCCCTACAAAGTTGATCCATTTCCTGATAGTCACAAATAATAAAAGTAATTGTGCAGCAATCTGCATAGCTCATAGATTTTGTCCTAATGAGTAACTCGTGTCTATATTTGCCCAAACATGGGCCTCTGGTGGCAGAGACAGACCTTTGACCCTACAAATCAGGGTTAAATAAAGTTTGCTTAGTTCTAGTCCCTTGTTGACTGCATCTGAACAAAACAACAGGGTACAACTTTTACTCATACTGAAATGTCAAATGCAGATGTGAATCACGACACCAAAACAAATATAGGAATCTAGCTAATCCTATAATTATTCCTGTTTTATTCTAAGATATGATTATACACATACTTATCCTGTAAATGTGGACTAAGAACTAGTGATAAAACACAAATTTCTAAAAGTGTTGCTTGTTCCAGCAAAGTTTAAAAACCCTGTGCGTCCATAACTTAACATTCAAAATAAATACAGTATGTGATCTACAACATCAAAAAACAGCAAGTCAGATGCACGTCTTGCATTACACATTAACCAAGGCATGCATACTCACTTTCATTTGCAGTATATCCCCCTCGTGACCGGGCCAGCCTCTTAGCACCAGACCCGTCCTTGCATCCAGCAGTACTATGAATCCAGTGGAGAAGCCTGCCGCCACAGTGCGTCCGTTCGGACTGACAGCCAGGCAACGAATCAGGCCAGCGCTCATGTTACTGTAGGCCAGACGGAACTCGTGCTGTCAACAGAGAAAAAACTGGGTCCTTACTGGTAATCTTTGCAGGAAAGAATAAATAAAAACCAGCCTGGTCTTGATAAAAAAAAAAAAAAAAAAAAAAACATATTGGAAAATAAATTGTAACATAACATGTATTGATGAAATAGGACTGAGCAATACCTGCAAACCAGGTTTGCGTGCGTCTATGAAACGCAGCACAGAGTCTGCACTAGCAAACACTACACTGCAGTGAGGAGCAGGCATAGTGGTGACGGCCGTGATGGGGTTCTTCCCGTCCAGAGCTTCATAACAACGAACATTCTTACCTAGCCATGTGAAGAAGAGGGCAAAACAAGAAATTATGTAAAAACTGTTGGTCTGACAGACACAGCCAAAATGCAATGTATATAAGAATATATAAGCATTATCTGTAGTGAAATTTGTAGTAATGCATAAATGTTTTATTTAATTACTGGATTATTTTATTTTGACATCTCTATGTTCACCAAATTAAAATTTCTTTAATACAGAAAAGCAGTGAAAACAGCAACATTGCAAAATATTCCTAAAAAGTTAAATAGGTGCTTTCTATTTTAATGTAATTGCTTATCTCAAGCTGAATTTTCATCAGCCATTACTCCAGTCATCACACTGTAATACGTTTATTTTTTTAGGATTCTTTAAAGAATAAAACAAAAAAATACAGCATCTGAATAACAGTATTAATTTGAAAATATATACCTTACTGATCCGTAAATTTTTAACTGTAAAAAAATATTAATCATACAAAATAACCTATCCTATGCCACAAAAGCACAGTTACTATTATACTGTAAAAAGCTCAAATTAACAGTTTTGTTATTCTCTTACCTGTGAATTGATCCCAGAGATGCACAGTACCATCACAGCTCACCACTTCCTGTGAGGCCTCTAGCTGGCCAACATAAAAGACAGATTTGCGGTGGTCTGTGTAGATGAGTCGGGGTTCGACCTCTCGTGTGCCATCACCGTGGTTATAAAGCGGCCACAGCCTCACCGTTTTGTCTTTACTTCCAGACAGGAAGTAGTCCTCCCCTGCTAGTGGTGCCAGGCATTTTGCTGTGCCCGAATGACCCAAGAAACTCTGGAGACGGATCTGGTGGAAGTGGAAATGCGAGTCCTGCTGGTTAAGACCAATCTCATACTGCCAGTATGCAAGCCAATTACCCTGCAAGGAGCGACTGCTGCGTGGGAGGTCCTGTTTCAATGCACTGTCCTCCGGAGTGGGTCCCAGGACCCAAGAGTATGAGGAGTGAGAGAAAGAGGGTCCAGCTGAGGAAAGTGCAGTGGTGGCTAGACTCATCTGAGGTGCATTGCTACCATATGGCCGTGTCCATGTTTCCAAAGAAGACAAGTTAGGACTCCCACAGGCTTCAGTGTCCCGGGGTACCTGGATACGGTTTCCCACCAGATGACTGCCAAATGTTCCTGACTCAGGCAGGATGTCTCCACCTAGTGGTGTGGAAGTGGACGAAGGTGCAGGGAAAGGACTACGACCCATCTGACGGCCCATGCTAGGTGAAACACCCATAACAGTAGTTTTCTGACCTCCAGCAGGGTTAGTTTCTGGGCTACCTGGACTTGCTCGTTCATGAAATGATTGAGCCAGACTCCAAACTAGCTCATGATTCATAACTAGTTTGCGAATCGCTGCATCACCTGCAAAGAAAAAGTAAAGTATACACAGCTCAGCTAATGAAGATGAATAGGAACACATTTTTCAGTGCTTAAAGGCTAACCAAAATAAATCTTACCAATAAGACAGTAGAAAGGAATATAAGAAGCATAAGCCATTTCAGGATTAAACACAGCCTGAAGTTCCTCTAAAACCCCAAGCTCACAAGTAATCTCAGTTCCATCTGGAATGCACATGTCCAAGTATGTGCTGTCTCCAACCTCCCTACGTGGGGCACTTCCCATCTGCACATAAAGAAAATTAGTTTTAATCATAAAGTAATGATTTAGTTGTTTATGGATCTAATATAACTATTTCGGCCAAGCATTAATACCAAAGTATACTAGAATTTTTTAAAAGACAATTACTTTAATCATGAAAATGTTTAATGACTGTAGATTAAAGACATTTAATTAGAATGATTTCCAAAGGATCATCTGACGCTAAATTTAAAATGTATTAAATGAATGTAACCTTGGTGACCATAAGAGATGTCCTTCAAAAAGAACCCAAAATGTTTTAACATTACTGTACATAAAAGTTTTACTAAACTGTCAGAAAGACCCATATACAACAAACTAAACAAATGTATAAAAATAAATAGAAATGAACAATATTAAAATGTATTTGTTAAATTAAACCAAATAAACATTTAAAAAAATTAAAGCCAACTGTTAAAAACATTTTAACCTAAAGTATGAAAACAGCATACTGTTGTAAGATGTGCATAAGAGTAACCTCACTAACCTAACCATGTTGTAAAATGTTCAAATTAAATAGTTTTTAAAGATTAACTTTATGTAAGCGTTATATGATGGTAAAGGTTAAATGTAAAAATAGATGAAGTACGAGCAATTAAATATTCAATATTTAGATAAACAAAAAAGCCTCTATATAATATCATTCAATTAGAAATATGATATTGATAAAGCATGCAACACCATAGAAAACAACAAAGACTGAAATATACATTATACAATATTGTATTTTAATTGTATAATATTATAATTCTATAATAATATAATAGAATTATAATATTTAATTTTTCTTTGGTTACCTGATTTTGTAGACACTGCAGCAAGGAGAAAACCTGGAAGAACCTGGAGAGGGTTTCTGCCATGTGCTGCTGTACCATCTCTCGGCCAATCCGCAAACAGATCAGTGCCATGAGGCTCAGAGTCTTTAGACACACAGCGGAACGAGTCTGCACTCCACTAGGAAAGCTGAACACAGAGGGGAAAAAAGTGATGGGACAGCTCTAAGCTGCCACATTTCCTAACTATGACTGATGTGCTATATGTAAGTTTTTACCCCATCTTAGTTGATGTTAACAAATCCAGCAGAGGCAACAGAACCTCCTGGTTAATCTTCATCAGCATATCCATTAGAGTGGTGTCTGACAGGAACACTATAATCTTCTGAGTAAGCACCACAGCACCCAAAAGCCCTGCCTCCTTTCGAGTGTTCAAACGACAAGAAGAAGGTGGAGAGACCTGCAAGTTTCCAGGAAGTAAAATTTTATGTAAAAATCTATAAAGAAAAAGTCATTTTACAAGCAGAACTGGTAATCGGCGAGATTCAGAAATTTCCAAGTTACCAGGTAACCAATGTAGGGTAGATATTGGTAAGTCAAGACTGGTTCTCCATAGAGATGTGCTATGTAAATAAGACACTCAAGAACTGGCCGTGCAGTCTGGTCACCAACCACTGGCTTTTTCTCATATACACTTCCTACACTCTCAAGGCTATTTTCCTCATTTGAAGAGAGCATGAACTGGTGCTTGTCAAGACCTTAAAGAGAAAAAAAATATTTATTATAACGGCGATGATACACACAAAGCTAAAACCACCAAATAAAAGTGTATGCAGTTCAGATATTATACCTATGTAACATGTAGTAAGAAGTCTTAGCAGGTTCCTAGCTATGAATCGAGATGTCAATGTTGGCCCCAGTTTTGCAGACAGCCATCTGACAGTTTTGCAAACAGTGTCTGGAAAACACAATGTATTTTTTGTTATTGTATAAAATTCACAAAAATTACCAAAAATATCTGTTTTGACTTACCTAAAAGTATCTTGTGTTCTTTTTCCTCAGAGTCTTCTAATGGATCATGCTCAGTGTCTTCTTCATCCATGTTTTTCTCTGCATCTTCTTGCACAATTCCATTCATGACGTCTCCCTCAAGGGTGGCCACGGTTGCCTCAGACTCCTCTGTGCAAACTGAAAGAGTCATCTCTAGACTGGGTACCCTTTGCACTGTATTTTCTCTGTCTTCCACTGTCTCCTCATCCTCAAGCTCTCCACCATCCTCACCATCACTAGCTTGTTTTAGGTCCTGACTGCTGTCAGCAGACTTTAAACTTGCACGGTCGCCAACGGACACCTCACTAGCACTGCTCTTGTCACTCAGTTTCCCCACACTGAGAGATTCCTGGTCTTGATCTTTGTTTGCTAGGCTTTGGTTCTGCTGTTTGTTGCCTAGCGCCATTGTTGCCCCAGATGCACTATTATTCACATAAAATCCATTTTGAAAGTCCTCACCTTCAGTCAGAAAAACCTGGTCATTGAGACTGATGCCTGAGGAGTAATCCACAAGTCCTTGGTCTCCACCAACACCTCCACTACCACCTCCACTGCCTCCTCCTACTTTGCCAGATGATATGGCAGTAGCTGACCTCCCATCTTCACACTCATAGTCCTCCTCTTCCTCATCCAAGGCACCAGCAGCTCCCCTTAAAACTTTCAAGCCCTCCCAATCAGTCCCTGCAGCTGTATTGCAGCTTTCAAAGCCTGTGATGACCTGCAGAACATGTGGAAGAAGGCTGGAAAGAAAGGCTTGCAAACCCAGTCTTACAATAAGCTGCAGCACAAAGCAATCAGTGTAGAGGTAGAAGCGGCCTCGAAGGCATCTAGGATTCTCGTACACACCAACCAGAGGCTTTAGTAAGTACTTGGAGGCATTGCGAGGTCCAAGAACCCTGGACACAGGCTCAAATAAGTACCAGGCAGCATAAACAGCAGTGGACTCCTCTGACATTAAAGAGAGAACAAAGGGCAGAAGAATCTCAAGGCCTTCTGCATTTATGTTGTCCTTGAGAAGTGTCTCCAGCTGTTGCCATAAGTGGAACACAATGTCACGGCCCTGAACACTGTTAATGGACTCCATTTTGGAGTGGTAGGAAAATATGAATCTGTGCAATGTTGGGAAATATGCTGGAAAGGGTAGAGGGGAGAGAACAGGACTAAGCAATTGCCAGGGGTTTGGTGGTGGGAGACCCTCACATATAGGGTCATATTTGAATAGATATGGTAGTCCTTCCGGGTGTATGCTGAATGTTTCTGTCTTAGAGCAATGTTTGTGGACCTGCAAAAGTGACTCTAGTGCATGATGGAGTGGTAGTGGAACATCTCGAAAATTTGCAGAGCACAGCTTCAACACTGCTTGAAATCGATCACTCAGATGTGTTCCAGGTCTCAGCCCCCGCAGTTTGGACGAATAAAAGATTTCAGCAATGAGAACACCTAAGGCTTGTATATCTCTCTGCAAAAGATCTGTAAATGACAGAGCAACTTTCAGTACAGGTCTCAAGTCTTTCTTGTTTATGTCAAGAGTCATAGTATGCTGGGCTTGACAGTGTAGACCTTTCACCAAGAAGTTGTTGACCTTTTCTAACTCTTCCAAAGGCTGCAGAGGTTTAAATCCCTCTGGCAGGCTTATTTTAAAATCCTCAAAATTAGAAGCTTCTGGCCTTTTACCAACAGACGATGCTCTGTGAAGCATGGATGCTCTAATACCTGATCCTAGCGTATTTGTGACATTTCCAGGTGTTTCACCAGGGAAAGAACCATGCGAAGGAGACACAGCCATAGCAATACTCTCTCCACTGGTCTTTCCACCAGCAGCACCAGCCAAAGGGACTGGAACGGAATTAGATGATGACGAGCCACTTAAGTCAAGGGCTTCCATTGCTTGCTCAAGCTCCTCGTCCCGGCCTACAACTGACCAACCACTGGATTCGCATCCTGTTGTTTCTGGGACCAGTCCATCCACACCATCCATTGTGTTTTCAAGTGGTGGAATCTGCCAGGTTGTTATGTTGACAGGCCCAAAGTGGGGAGGCTTTGGAGGTGAATACTGGTAAGGTGCAAGACGAGGTGGGTGAGGGTGGTCAAACAATTGCACAACTCCATAGCTGGTGAGATGAGTGTGGTTATCCACCAAGTGTAAGCACACATTCTTAGCTTTAACGGCTTCTTTACCTGACAACTTATAGCCAAATGTTAGGTCAATCCAGTGATGCAACTGTTGAGACACTTCTCGACTCTCTAGCAGTTGTCTATGCACAGCAATAAACTCTTCGTAAGAGTTACACCATGGAGGTATATCAAGGTCGGGCATGTCTGGGTGAATGGAGTGGAATATTGATGGATCTGTGTAAAACTCTGGGATGCATTCATCTGGGGTCCAACTCTGAATACGTTCCATGCTAGCCGGATATTCATTAGGCTCCCATTGAGAACGAACATGGCTGCACAGGACAGATTTGGGTGTCTGTCTAGCTTTGTAGACATAATAAGTTATGTCTGACAGAACATCTGAGATATGATGGGGAACGTGGAGGTGATCTGACTGGCCTGAGCCACCAGGTACTACCGGCCCACCAAGATCTGAGGCAAAATTGCTTCCCCCACTTCCATTAGCTGCTGCTAGTGCTTCTTTGGTCATTTCATATGTGAAGTCCAATTGTTTATCACCTTTATTCAGACGAAATTTTGACTTCTTGAGATCACGAAACCTTCCATATTGCACAGTAAAATCTACCACCCAAGGTAAAACTGGGTGATAGTTTGGGTCTCCCTCACGTCTCCCCGCCAGTCGGTTTAATTCCATCAGATACTGGAAGTTGCTGACTTGACCATTAACCCAGTCTAAGACCAGAGATTTGAGCTCATCCAGACAATTTCGACAAAGATGTTCACTCACACCACTGTTATGACTCTGATTGTCTTTTGCTCTAACACTTGTTGGCACTTCACTTCCTAATGCAAGTGGAACAGAATTCCTGTACTCTCCAAACTTTTCATAATGTGCCAGAGATATCTTTAGGCGACTGCAGAGCTGCTCATCAACTGCAATGTCAAGTAAGGAGAGTTCGCCACACAGCAGCCCTGAGGCATGACATTCGCGCATTGCTATGAGCAGTTGGTACAAAATGAACAATATCTTAGCATGGCTGTTAGCCAGCTTAGCTGGACTGTAAGTGACAATGTCATGAACAGTATATTGTGTGTACGGGAAAACCATATAAAGAACCTCCTCTGACTCCAGCAAGCATTCTGCAGGTAGCACATTTGGACACAAACTGTCAGTACTTTGTTTAAGAGCTGAGGAGTTTGATGGGAATGGGCTGTCTTTGTCCTTCTCTTTGGCAGGAGAGAGGGATGGTGACACTCGATCGGTTGAGATAATGCTGGAGCAAAACAATTTTTGTAAGGCTTGGCGGACAGCGTCAATGGCCAAAACAGGTGTTTGCTCAATGGAATCTGCATATGGTTGCACATGATTCATGTAAGCTTCACGCCATAGATTTCTGAAAATGAAATAAAAAAGGATAGTCAACACTGATTGAAAAAGTTAACCAAATGGTAACTGTTATTATAAAATTAACAGTGAAGAATTCTATATCGAATAAGCAATCACTATTAAATATCCAATTCTAACATCAGATATATAATAAACATTTTGCACATCTGAATACAGGGACTGAGAACAGATTGCTTTAATCAACAAAATTAAAACAGACTTATATATTCTCACACAAACATCTATAAAAGACAAAGTATTATACCTGAAATTTGATTGGGATACTCCCTGCATCAGAGTCATGAAAGAGTCCTGTGAGAGTCCCTCCCAATGGCAGCCGGTCTCCCTGGCTAATCGGTATCCTAGCTTGCGCTTTCTAAGGCCTTGGATACAAACGCGTGTCCAACCAGATGGCAATTTCATCTGAGAGCGCTGGAGGAGAGTGCAGATTTCTCCCTCGCTGAAGCACTCGTATCGTGCACAGCGTGTAACTCTCTTATTTCTCAGGGCCATTACCCATCGAGTTGGGACCAGGACCACCAGTTCATTGGGTCGCTCACTGGGTCTAGTCTGCCGCTGATCAATACCCAGGTCCCTCTCCAAGGCTGGCGCTAGCCACTCCATGATCTCTTCCGCTTAACTAGACTGTGGCCCTTGTAGATCCCTATAAAAAGCTAAAAATGTCAGGACAGGAAGTTAAAAGAAAAGCACTAAAGATACCACTATCAGTTTCTATACACACTATTACACATAAGTTCTTGATAATATAGAAAAAATTATAAATGAATAAATAATGGAAATTAACTTGTATGGAGACACATGAAAAGTTTTTTTTTTTTATCTACAGTAAACTTGAATAATATACGACTTTGTGCAAAAGTGTAATCTTAAAAGTGTAATCTACTGAGTACACTCTTTTATAGTAACGCAAGTTGTACGGTTTCATATTACATTTCAGAAGAAATCAACTCACCCCTGTATGGCAACAATGCATATTACTAATGCATATTACTAAAACTATCACTACCACTAATAAAAACATTTCAATGCAATGTTTATGACGTACAGATATAAAATAAAATCCTGTAGAATCATGGAAACAAAACTACAGCATTTAAAACGATATAATTATTTTATTACACAAATAAACGAAAGTTATGCCAATATTATGAAAGTAATAACAATATAAAATACGTATCAGTAAAGGCTTGCAGATCGTATTATCCTCAGGATAGCAACAACTACTGATCTGTTGAGGGCACTGATGTCATCACTGAAAATGTCATGCGTTACCCCGTGACTGTATTCTTCCACACTTCAACAGAATGAATAAACTTCATTTACAACATCCAAAACATCAGCTCGAAAGGCTGAGCGATTTTGATTTCTGCTTTTCATGTCTACTTGTTCAGTTCCTCATAGAGACAACAAGGAAATAGTGCACTTCTGTCAGTTCTCGCTTGTAAAGTTACAGATTCAAAGGAGCGCTGAGCATACATTAACATACACATACATAGCATACATTCATGCAAACACACAAGCACTACCGTTAAGCAAACACTTGGAAAAGAGAAGATCTGTCTATCTAGCTGTTGTTTTTGCTGCTCACCTCTGCACTGTTTGCTGCTTGTCAGCAACTGCGCTCTGGAGCAGCTGCCATCACGACGCCAAGTCTCATGTTTGCGATATGTATAAACTGAATTTACAGTACTTTAAGAACCACCGTAGCCTCGCAAAAAAATCCTAAGAAGTCGAGAATATTTTGTTGTCTTCAGAAGCCATAGTGTTGAGTTCAGAGCCTCACGTGACTCTCACCGTCGTGCGTGCGCTCCCAAGACCGTGTGATTCTCAGTCAGCGAGATTGTGTCATAATACAAGTCCCCCCGAAAACATAAAAAGAAGGTGGGAAAAATATAACGTTAAAGTTATATTGTCATTTTGTAGCCCAGGACATGAGCAGTGCAATGCTTGGGGGCACAAGAGCAGTGAGATTAAGATGAAAAGAGAAAGAAAGAAAGAAAGAAAGAAAGAAAGAAAGAAAGAAAGAAAGAAAGAAAGAAAGAAAGAAAGAAAGAAAGAAAGAAAGAAAGACACGAAAATATAATTATGGGATTATGGGTCTATTCACATGTGGCATGATAAAGTACACATTTTGTAATTTGCTAATGCGTATGATAAACACATGATATGCTGCTAATACATAACGACATTCTGCTGACCCCGAAAAATAAACTTGTTGCCTGGAGAAATCCACTAGAGGGCGTCCTGCTATTAATTCTGTTGTAAGACTTACAACTGAGCTGTTCTAATGTTCTAAACACATAGTCACAGACCCACCAAAAATGAATAGATTATACACACAAAACAAACAAACAAACAAACAAAACTTGAAGATGTATAAAGTCTATACAACCTTATACAATTTCGGCATATTCAGATTCATGTATTCTGATTTTATTAGCCTTAACTACTCTAAAACTCAAAGTATGGGTCTTTTTGTCTATGGTGTGACATGTGAAATTGTTGGTATTATAAAACTAGGTTTTGAGCGTAATGTCCATTTACAAATGCATGTGGTTTGTACAGAAGTGGTAAACCCTCTTTAATTAAATTTCACGCAAATTCTGTTCTCCGGTTTCTGAGTGAAAACAGTTTTCAAATACTTTCAAATACACCCAATTCATTACATTCAATTTTAATTATGGTTTAAATCTAGCAAAATGTTCATTTTATGTATTTTATGACAGGTTAAATCGTGGCAATATACATCTCACACTTTAAGGTATGTGTTTATTTTTATAAATAAATAAATAAGTACATTCAAAAATACAGCTACTCTGGAGAATGTACAATAACAAAAAATGTCAAAACTAGTCCCTTTTTTCTAGCTTGATTATAACAGGAATTCATCGATCAACATTTGAGTACATGGACCTATTTAATCTTGAACAAAGAAACAGTAGAATAAAAAGTTGTTAATGTAGCTTCTAAACAAGAACAGGTCTATAACAACGTTAAATGACATCCACTCTTCTGCTAAATCTCAACATCCCAGAAACGGCAGCTGTTTCCTTACAGTATCATCAAGTTCTAAAGATAACAATATGATTTCAAAGCTGACTGTGTGCAGAAGTCTGTAATAATAATTGCTTTTTCTCTCTCACTCTCCCTCACTCACTCTCTCTCTCACTCCACCCCAGAGAGCAGGTTAAAAGGACGTGTCTAACACTGTTAAACTTACTTTATATGCACAAACTTTCTTTATTTTGAGATGGTCCCAACACTAAAATCCATATGGAACTTGAAGAGCGGGATAGTTCTTTTCTTCACTCCTCTGATTTTTCTTCCACTCCCAGTTGTCATCAACACAAGGGTATGTAATGTTTTAAATTAAATTTTCACAACTTTTTAATTACTTGAATTAAATGACTTGTTAATGACTTGTATTAAGTAGATATTGTATGCTTTTGCTGGTGTTATAATTATTCGTTTTTATGCACCTGTCAAACACTGTATATATAAATGCCGTTTAATACAAATTCTGTGTTTAATACATGGGTACTACATTCATACCATGAGGCCTCCATGTGCAATAATTCATTGTGCCTCAAATTTGTTTTTTTAACCCTTTGTCATTGTGTATGTTCAAGCGTGGGAACACATAAGTCTAAATTCCTGACTCAGAGTCAAAGTGTTGTGGTCATGACCCTCCTGTGCATATTTGAGACTTCATATATTTGCTAATAATATTTGAGTGCTCATATTAACTGCTCCCATTGAAAGTTAGGTCAAAAAAAATATCCTTATTGCCAGGCCCATGCTGTCGTTTTTTTGCAGTGATAACATAGAATAATGGGTTCCCTAAATGACCTTTCAGTGAATAATGATTAGTGTAAAGAACTTTGAAAATCTGAAGAACTTTTCTTTTCGCTATAATTTTTTTTGTCCAGTGGAAAGGTTCTGGGAATGTTAAATGTTGTTCCTGGAACAATTGATGCCAATCTTTACTTTTAAGGGTGTTAAGCAAAGATCATGTTTAGATATAAAACTACAATGGGGTCAAAAAGGCAAAATAGCATAAGCATAAAACAAAGAGCTCTTCACTATTTTAGGGTTATCAAAATTCATTTGTGAAATATGTATCATCTATCCTGTTTCAGTCGATAGTTAATTTGGGACATTCCATCTTTGCATTTTCATTTTCCAAGCAAAAGGTCATAAGACATATTAAAACATTCTAAATAAATAAATAGATAAATAAAATCATCACAAAATGGTTTCACAAATACGGATGGAGTGGTATCTAAGCCGTTTAGATTTACACAAACTCAAGATTTAAATGCAATGAGAACTGACAAAGAACAGAAGAAAACACAGGGCTTAAATACAGTGAACCAAAACAATGAACTAAATGAAGGTGAACCATAAGCAATCACTGAAACAAAATGAAAACCGACAAAGGAAACTGACCTTGAAGGGCCTGTTTACACCCGATATTAACATATGTTTTCTAACAGATCTCAAGTGGACAAAGCAGACACATTCCCGTCCACACCTGTCATTTAAATGCATCTCTTTCGTCCAGTTTCGACCACTTCTGCCCTGATTCCATCAAGGGGAGGGTCTATGGGCGGGTCCCTCTTCTTTCGTTTGAACTACGGGAGGATTAAACACACGTTTACATGCAAACTAATATAATGTCATTGTTCAGCTGTTCAGTCCAGCTGTTTGTGTTGTTATCAGAGAGCAGCCACTTTTTTCTGCAGTGTTAGCCACAAGACCTCGCGGAGCAATGTGGAGTCATTCTAGTGCTTACAATTAAACTTTCTAGTTCGACCCGGCTACATAGCTTCATAACAATACAGTTGAACCACTGATGGCAACGTCTGCACCTTGACAGTGGTAATTGTTTGGCAGTCACAAGCCTCCCGTTTTTCGTCCAAAATATCTTAAATTGTGTTCAGAGAATGAACAAAGCTTTTACAGGTTTGGAACAACATGAGTGTAAGTGATTAATGACAAAATTTTCATTTTGTTGTGGAGAAACCATGTTTGTGTTTACATGTTTTTGGACAGTAGGCAGAGAGAAGGCGGTCTTTAGCAGTTGTTTAAATGCATTTGACCACATGCGCGTCTACACTACAACAGCAGTCTGATTTGGATGTGGTCGAAAGTGGACAAGCTCCATTTAAACCTGTACTTAGCATTGCCCACTTGCGATTAGTTCCGCGAAAATGTATGTTAATACCAGGTTTATGGGCTTAAAGTAAACATAAAACACAGATGACCCATAACAGTATTGCAGTATTCTGGGCTAGTACAAGGTAGGGCAGAGTCAAAGAAGTCAGGAGCCATAGTGAAGCCTTGCCAGGCAGAACCAGAAATACTACATATAGAGACCAAGTGAGTTGGGAGACCCAAGTGAAGCTGAGCAGTAGTCCCAGGGTGACGGCGGAGGCCTGGAGGGCTAAGGTAAACTTAGAAGATTTAGGACTGACTGGAACAGTGGAAACACAAGATATTCAGGACTGGGCAGAAGCAGAAGAGACAAAGGAGTTTCAGGACAGTGTGGTGTTGGGTGAAGCAGAGTCTATGCAGATAAATGAAACAAGTAGAAATAACTGGCATTGGTTCTGGATCTCATATTGTAGCAGAATCAGACTCATTGTCTGTGGTGGGCTTAAGCATTACTGTAGCTGTGTTAGTGGGATGGTCTTCATAATGAATGAGGACACTCTTATAGATGGTACAGGGGAACCATTATGAAGACCATAATATACAAAACTAGTTTTGCACCAAGGTCTGTCTGGAAACCACACTAGGGCAGTTATCATCATAACGATACATAACGAGATGCTACAAGTCCAGAAACTCCTGTTGTGTGTCTCTTTAGGGACTGGTTCCCTGCAAGTTGAAAAGAATATTTTTTTGCTCCAAGATCCACCCTTTGGGATCAGTTCTTCTGTCACAAACGGTGACAAACAAGGATGAGGTGAATGCAGCGGTCCGCATTTATCTACACAAACTCAAAACTGGAAACAGGAACTGAACAGAACAACCAGGCTAAACACAACAAGAACTAGCAAAGAATAGAAGCAAACACAAGGCTTAAATACACTGAATCGAACCAATCAAATAAATACCGAGCAGATGCTAACAAAGCCACAAGTGACCATAAACAAATGAAAACAGACAAAAGAAACTGCTGATCTACACACAGTGAAAACTCAAAGCCCAACAAAAGCAAAACACAGATACCCATATCAAAACATGTCTAGAATCATACTAGCATCTAGTTTTTTAAAAAGAGCATGTTTCCATCTTCCAGGAAGCCAGCTGTGCCTATGTGATCATACTGATGGCAGTCTACTGGTGTACTGAGGCCCTTCCTTTAGCTGTTACTTCACTGTTACCTGCTGTTCTCTTCCCCATGCTTGGCATCATGCAGTCCAAAATGGTAAGTTGGTCTTAGCGTTTCCAGTTAAGAAAGGTATAAAATGAATTAAAGATGAACAACAAAAAAACACACATCAAAAAGCTAAGGCTCTGATTTGGTTATCTAGGTGTGTATGCAATACCTGAAGGACACTAACATGCTGTTTGTGGGTGGACTGTTGGTCGCTGTGGCAGTTGAGCACTGGAACCTGCACAAACGCATCGCCCTTAGAGTGCTTCTCATTGTTGGGGTGCGCCCAGCGCTGTAAGTTAAACCTTGTAATGGGTATGATCATTGTTAGGTTGTTACTTCCAGTCTTTACTCATAGGTTTCACGGTTGTATTCACGTTCTGATTGCTTCCTTTGTATTAATACAGCCTGATGCTGGGCTTCATGGGGGTGACAGCTTTCCTCTCCATGTGGATCAGTAACACGGCTACTACGGCCATGATGGTCCCCATAGTGCAGGCTGTGCTGGAACAGCTGAACAAACAGGAGACAGAGTCGTCACAGACGGCCTGCGGTGAGGAACGACCCCAGGCCCCTGAGGTGGAATACAAACAGACGACAAAAGAAAGAGACACAGAAGGTCAGGCGAAGAATTGTTTTTGAGGTCCATGCAATAAGATGTATTTTAGCAGAGCGTATACTATCGTTCATAAGATTCGGGTCAGTAAAAAAAGAAATTAGTACTTTTATTCAGCAAGGAAGCTTTCAACTATGGAAGCCAGTTTTCACCACAAATGAATTGTAGTTAGTTGTACAATTATTTTTACATTTTTATCTTATCTTCCATTTTTTTCTTGCAATTCAGAGAGAATGAAAGTCAGAATTATGAGACACAAACACAGAATTCCAAGGTCTAAATTTACCTTTGATCATTATATCTGGCGATTCTGACTTATACTCTGAATTATTAGTTACATGAATTATCTCACAATTCTAAAAGGTAAATAAAGGTAATTTCATCTCACAATTCAGATTTTTGTTCCCCCAATTGTGATTTTATATCTAAGAATTTAAAATTTGGTCTATTTTTCACAGTAACTCACAATAGTGAGATAAAAAAGGTTGTCATTACTGATTATAGTTCTTATATTATGTTACAAAAGATTTCTATTTCAGAAAAAAAATGTCACAGCATCTACTAAAAGTGCCACATTTTCAACTCAAAAATGACATTGAACTGAAATGCATTTAAATTGCATAAATTACATTTCAATTGCAATTATATTTCACAACATTAGTATTTTAATGTTGTGTGTCTGTGCAGCTTTGGTGAAAAAGTTTTCTTTTAAAAAAATTACCGACCACAAAACTCTGAACTGTAGACCTAGGGGCCTTTTTTTCCCTCACCGTTTCACTAATACCAAATATTTTGACAGTATAGTAGTTTTCGGATCACTATCACTATCAGTACGTCCTCCATTTCTTAGTGGTGCTACGCATGCTAGACGTCTCTCCAGAGGCCAAACAAAAAGAATCAGCAGAGAAGCGGCTCATGGCTAAAGGAATGACTCTCTGTGTGTGTTACGCGGCCAGCGTCGGGGGAACGGCCACACTCACGGGCACTGGACCTAACCTAGTACTAAAGGGTCAAATGAATCAGTGAGTACTGAATAAACGCTTCACTTCTACCATTTTCGTTCAAGAAACTGAACCCTTTCGTTTATTTCCCTCAGATTATTTCCTGACAATGGTGATGTCATCAACTTTGCCTCATGGTTTGGGTTTGCCTTCCCCAACATGATCATCATGCTGACCATAGCTTGGCTTTATCTCCAGTTCATTTTCATGGGATTCAAGTATGATAGAAAATTGGTTTGTCACATTTCACATTTTCTTTGTCCACTCCCTTAACGAAGTGCTTTATTCGTGTCCCCAGCATTAGGAAGACGTGGGGGTGTGGAGCTGTAAAGTCAGAGAAGGAAATTGCCGCTTATAACGTGATCCGGGAGCAGCATCTTCAGCTGGGACCGATGTGTTTTGGTGAACTCAGCGTTCTGGCTCTCTTCAGTTTGCTTGTCGCGCTGTGGTTCACTCGTGATCCTGGATTTGTAACTGGCTGGGCAACACACACCTTTAACACTGAAGCAGAGTATGATTTACAATACTTGGCTCAATTAATTAATGTATTGTAAAATTGCTACAATACGCTCAAAATAAATCAATAAAAAATGTATATTTATATTTAACAGCTATTGTTCCAAAAATATTGACTTTTTGGTGTTTAATATTCTGTGCATTTAGATATGTGACAGATGCTACGGTTGCAGTCTTCATTGCCCTGTTGCTCTTCATCCTGCCTTCAAAACCACCCCGCATTTGCTTCTGGTCATCAACTGGCTCCGAAACAGGTGAGAAGAATTTTACACAATAAGAAAAGGTCTACACAGAAGACTCAAAAAGTTTGCATTTGTTATTTTGGTTTGCTCTGACTCGCTGTACTATATACATATTCATTTACAGAGCCTCAGCTCTCTTCTGCGCCCAGTCCAGCCCTGCTCTCCTGGAAAGTAGCTCAAAAGAAATTACCCTGGAACATAGTTTTGCTCCTAGGTGGAGGATTTGCCCTGGCCAAAGGTAGCGAGGTGAGAGCACTTGCAAATAATTTTCTGACATTTTGGCAGAAGATTTATTCAAACAAGCTTTAATTACAGTATAAATAAAATTAGAATACAACAGTGCATCTGTTTAACACCATATTTACAAAAGTGGCAATAAGCTTATAAATTGGCACAGAGATCACTTTCCAAGCAGCTTTCTGTTTCAGCCAATGCAAAACCGACATAGGTACATGTTTTCTATTGAAATGACTAGATTTTAAACTTAAAATTCAGCAAACAAAGCTGACCACACATTTTGGTCTCAAACTGTGTACTTTCCATATTCAAAACCTCTCATAGTCTATTAGACCTGGGTGAAATATCGGTACAATCGTTAAACTGTATTGAATTATACAAACGGTAGGCTTAAATTTTTTTAAAACGGCACAATAGTTACATTTTGTTTTGTCAATTTAAATACATTTTAACTGGGCAAATTGACCAACTGTAAACAGCCATTAACAGAAGCCAGAGACGCTGAAGACAGACACAAAGATGAGAAAATACAGTTACATAGCAGGCAAATCAAATTCACTATGCGCAAAATATAAGAAGGTCAAACCATTCTGCTTTTTCTATAAATTAAATAATTATACAATCTTATTTAAACCAAAAATGTTCAAGCAGTAGCATAATTGTTTGGATTATGAATCACTGGAATCCTAAACATTGTTTGCATTCTTCCCATCAATCCACCTAGCATACTCATACATTACTGATTAGCTAAAATGATCATTTTTATGATGAAAATGGTGAAAGTCATTTTCTTTATCTACTTCATTTGTGACCTACATCTGACTCATTCATCTGATATATATATGTTTCTTTTGTATCTCAGGAGTCAGGTCTATCCAAATGGATGGGAAACCAGTTGACTCCCCTGCATAGTATCCCTCCTTGGGCCATTGTTATCATCCTGTGCCTCTTGATTGCCATTTTCACTGAGTGTACCAGCAACGTTGCCACAGCCACCTTATTTCTACCTGTTCTTGCTTCTATGGTAAGACCGGTATATGCAACCTGAAATTGTCATATTTGCCAAGTAACAGATCTTTAGAAGATGAGAAAAAAAAACCAAAAAAAAAACCAAAAAAACGAATGACATGATAATCATATCCATACGAATAATTTTAGGCAGGTGCTTAAATTCTTGAAATAGCATCTGCTGTGAAGTTGTATTGCTCACCAAGCTGTGCAAGGCTTCACTGAAACGTCAGCCTCCGTGCAGACATGACTCACAGTTTGTTATAATCTTTAGGAATTACAGCCCAATTACAGACACTTTGTGATGAGCTTAGAAAACACGCACTTAGATCAGAGACATATGAGTCAGCGCTGTCCAAATTAAATCCTGTTTTCTGCTTTATAAGTACGTTAGACATTTCTGTTTCTGTTTCGCAGTCTCAGTCGGTTGGAATCAACCCTCTTTACGTCATGGTGCCATGCACACTCAGTGCGTCCTTTGCATTCATGCTGCCTGTGGCAACTCCACCAAACGCTATAGTCTTTTCCTATGGATACCTCAAGGTTTCAGACATGGTGAGTTCCAGAATCTGGCAACCAACTTTATTCCTGGTTTTCTCAGCCCAAGTGGCAATTTCAGCCTATTTCCATATTCAAAGTGTGTTTAAAAACTCATCATAATACAGAGGAACCAGTTTACAAGATCAGCTGCTAGACATCAATCATTTATAAGTAGCCATGTCAGTGACGTAGCATTGTTAAAACAAATGTGGCCCCATATATAGACAAACCACAAGTCATTTTACCACTTCTAAAAGATTTTCCTTCCCAGCTGCTCAAGTGACCAATAAAATCACTCAGTGATATTTCACATTTTGTTTTTTTCTCAGGCAAAAACCGGCATGATGATGAACATCATAGGGATTTTCTGCATCACCTTATCCATCAATACCTGGGGCAAGGCCATGTTCAACCTAGACTTTTTCCCTGCATGGGCCAACCAAACGGTAATATGACAGACAGTACAAGGCCAAGCTGGTTTTCTTTTCTCCACAGTTTTCTTCGTAGAAACGCATCATTCTCATAAATGGATCAAAGCTGCAGCGGAGAGAAAATAAAATCTGCCATGTCTTGCAGGACTTTTTTTGCATACTCATAATCTCTTTCATTTAAAGACCTACAGCAACTAACTAAGCACCAGGATATACTACATATCAGTATGTTCAAATGTTTGGGGCTGGTACGATTTGTTTAATGTTTTTAAAATCTCTTTGCTCATCAAAAATCCATAACATAATATTGTGAAATATTTTTGCAATTTAAAATAACAATTTTCTATTTTAATGTAATTAAAATGTATTTTATTCTTGTGATGGCAATGCTGAGTTTTCTAGCAGCCATTTCTCCAGTCTTCAGTGTCAAACGATCTTTCAGAGATCATTCTGATATGCTGATTTTTTTATTATTATCAATGTTTAAAAGAACTTTACTGTGCTGCTTAATATGTCTGTGGAAGCCATGCTTGCTAAGATTCTTTAATGAATAGAAAAGGATGAATCTTATAAACCTCAAACTTTTGAACAATAGTGTACATGATCATTTCATTTTGTAACATGAATTTTATCTGGTCAGATGTTTCAAACACTGAAACAATCAAGTTTTTCAAACATTTCATATATTGACAAACATAGCTTCAGATCACATGCTAATCTGATGAGACTAATTGAACTAATTGTTCTATCCCTTTCTGAACTAAATGATGACCCAGAAAAAAAAACAATATTGTGGATGATTAATTTTAAGTTCTCTGGGACAAACCTGACTGAGATGTGAAAGCCTCACCAACAACTGACTTAAATCTCAGGGCATTAAGACACATCAAGGGCAGTTTCCTAGATTCAGTTCTGCAAATACCTCATGGTTTTGACACATTATATAATCTTAGTTCATAACAGTTGTGCTGAAGCATTTGAACATGTATAAACTGTATATATATTTATTGTATATATACAATTTATAGTGTTATACGCAACAAACTGCATGAAAAATGCATTATTAAATCACTGGAGAAGTGCAATTTTAAAATACTACAATTTTTCCTTGTATCAACGCAACAACTGATTTTCTTTTGTTTTTTATGAGTATGTTTTGTTTTGTTTTGGGCCGTCAAACTATTGTAATTGTCTCTCTAAACAGAGTTCAAATATGCAACTCTAATTCTATGTGTGCATCTATGTTTTTATAATAAATAGGTATAAGTACCTATATCATCAAAATGACTTGAATATTTCTAAAATGAAAATACTGCACAATTGGAAAGTGTATGACATTAACGCACATGCAGGGATGGTGTTTCAGAGGTTAATGCACAATCACCAGCGTGAGTTCATTGATACACTGTATCTCATTTCATTTCACTGAATAACTGCGATGCTTGCTGAAACCTTCTTTTGCAATTTTGGAGAAATTCTAAAAAGAAAAAAATTCTGTTCATGGAAAAAATTAAGCACTTATATAGGGCATGTGAGTGGAATATGTCCTGAAACTGCTGTTCTTTTATGTTGAAGAGATAAAACTGAATAAAACTGTATAAATCTTTCCCTGCATTATGCTTATTATTATGGATGAAACCCTGCGTTGTTTATATATACACAATACGCTCTTTATAACATCTCACAGGCCTAATGATAAATTTAGCATCAATAAATTCTATTGTATCATACTGATATATGAAGATGTAGAAAAACTGACAACTGTTTTAAAATAACTATAATTATGCAACTTAAACTTTGTGCACCAAAGTACACTAAAACTGCAACTTTCATTAAGTTCAAGAAGTTTCATTATGTTCAAAGTGATTCCGCCAGTACAAATTAAATGTGAAGCAAAAACTATTTGGGGAAACAACATGGCACAGAAGCAATGACAGTGTACTATAAACACTGATTCCTATAAAAGAGCTCAGCTGACTCTCTCTCTCTCGTGCGAGCACAACCAGAAATGAACTTTTGTCACTTAAAAATAAAATGCCAGCCTGTAATATAAAAACAAAGCAAAAGTGCAAAGTCAAATCCTTAGTGTTTTAACTTGCCTGGAACACAATAAAAGCAGTTTTCCACATGATGGATCAGTACAGGAAATAAAACTCTTTCCTTCCAGAAAACACAGAACGTTCCTAGCAATTGCACATGATTCCCGTTTGGATATTTTAGAAACTAAATAATATTCTATTTTTTTTGTTGTTGTTTTTAAGTCAGACTATAGTAATCTCTCTATGTTGTTGTCATTTACAATTGGTGAATATGCAATACATGCTTTTCTGCAATCAGTGCTTACTGTACCCAATTGATTATTTTGGGATCTAAATAATAACACTTTTTCTTTTTGTTTCTGTAACCAAAATTTGTCTGAACATTTCAGGGAGTTTTGTTTTGTGACAACCTAAAGAGTACATTCTATGGTTATTTTTAGGGTTTTATTTGCTATCAAAATTTGTCAGATGGGCTGAGTCTCCTTTATTAGAAAAGAAAGTGTGGGAAAGCTCTGGACTCAAGCGTGATGAGCACTTACAATTAATGTCAAAAGAAAGCAGGGGGTTCCGCACAAAAAAAAGGGCAGAAAGCGGTAAAGACTTTAAAAGTCAATGTTAGGCTGGTTTTGACTGAGACTCTCAATGAAAATCTCTAAGGTCGAACTAAATCCTAAAGGGAGACAGCGCTGCACCACTGCAAATCCACCTGATGATTTCATAAACCTGCCGAGGTCAGAAGCACTGGATTAATGATAGTTCACAGTCTTGTGGAGACAAAAGACTAGACTTCACAACCATGTGTTTATAGTCTCCAGTCAGCGGCCACACAGCAACCTCATAGTGCATAGTAATCCTCAGTTGCTGAGGTATAACCAGGTTAAAACCTCACAATAATTTCTTGCAATTGTTGCATTAACTCCAGAGGAATGTCGCAATTTTGGGTTAGGTTTAGATCACATGCACGACGCCAAATGGGCAGCAGTACGAGGGACGTGTGCCAAACAAAGAAATCCTTCTTAAAAATACACAGTCGCACACAAATTAAAATCATTGGCATGAAACAAAGCGATAAAACTGAATTACAGAAAAAACGTCCTCTAAAACGACTGCCATTCACCACAGAATGCCTGTTTTCTATTTAAGAAATTAAATTGTTATAGGCCTAACAAGCAAGCAGCTAACAAGCGGTTGGGTGTGCAGTGACACTGTGATCACTATGATCTTAGATCTTTGAGGGAAGGAACAGATATAATTACAGTGCCTTTTTCTGCTTTTCGGCAACTTCAACACCCACTCATTATCCATCTGAACCAAAAGCGCATATACCTCAGCCTCCAATTTGGCTGTATACATATGAGAGCCCCAAAAAAAATAGTAAGAAAAAAATTCATCTTTTGCTTGGGAGTTATTCTCGTAAAAGACCTTTTGCTGAACTAAGTGATTACGGTTAACTCTTTACTTTCTGGAAAGCATTATGCTGGATACAATGATAATTGGCCTAATTTACATTTAGCCTGTAGTGTCACAAAGAAGTGTATACTGTGGCGGAAACAAAATAAGATTACCCCAAGGACCAATATACTAGCATCTACAGGTTTTGAGGTGGAAAAAGTGTAAGATATCTAACAACAACAACAACAACAACAACACACACACACACACACACACACACACACACACACACACACACACACACACGTGTTTGTGTTGCTGTTGTTAGCTATCGAAAAAAACAACATTTCATTTTTATTGTACATACACACATACATACATATATATATGAGCAATAGTTGAACTGCCAGTATCCTTTTTCGTATATTCAAGGTACGTGGGTACATGCTTATATAGAAGATACAAAAATCAAACCTATGAAATCTATATTGGAACATAAATCCAAGTATTAAAAGTCTCTCACTACCCCCAGTTTCAGAGAAAAGCTTTAAGCCTGATTAAAATGTAAATCTGAGCTGTTTTAACTGAAAGAAATTCGCACTGACTGATCTTAAAACATGTCAGTGCCCTTGTTTTGTCTAAAGATGCACACCAGTAATGATTTTGTCTTAATTGAACTATGGACATCTTGGCCCAAGTCCTCTCTATGAAAGCGGGCCTTACTTAGAATTTTAGAACAAATAATGCCACCAGTTGACGACATTAGGAACTGTACCAGCAATAGTATCCATGAGCAGTGTTTGGCTGAACATAGCAACCGATTAGAAATATCAAATGTCATTTTTGCCATTGTGAAGATAGTATTTAAGTTTCGAGGGATTTAATACTTCTCTTGATATTGAAGGACACGGCAAACAAATGCTTTGAGGACTGTCCCAAAACAGTATCTGGTCGCTTTTCTGGCAAACTTAGGAACGAATTTCTGAGGGACATGTTTGCTATTATATTATAAGCTATTATAACGCATTTATTGACACTGGGGTGCTCATTTTGAGACGTGTACGCGGCGTGAACTCTGCCACAAACCCAAGTTATGTCTCCTACCTCTAACTTTACCGCTAGCGCGTGTGACTACAGTTTGTGTGTTTCAGTATTTCTGCGCGTGTTGAAATGAGCAGAAGAAGTGGTTCCTATTCAAACAAACCTGTCTTTTCTACTTTTCGCTTCAAACCTTGCGACGTGCATCAATCTAGGCGACGAACAAACAACACAACCGCTAGTTCCGAGAAACTCGTTCAAGATATCGATCCTCTCGCCTGTCGCCATACAACAGTATCCGGAGTATTAATATTTCAAGACCGATCCGCCCACCCGACGTCAGCTGGACTGGACTTAAACTGTGTGACTCATTTATTGTGACAAAAGAAGTAATCTCTGGAACTTTAGAACTACAAAGATAAGGACAGCTTCCTAAAGACACGTGTTCCAGACGCTGTTAATCAGACATAGCTTTATATTTAATATATTAAACCATTCGTCAGGATGAACGAAGCAGAAAACCCACCCAGATGTCAGTGGTGCTTGAGATGTTTTAGAGGTTTTTTACCTGAGCACTTCACAAGAGAAATTGTAAAGTTGTGGTCTCTAGCTCTGCCTGTGGTAAGTGCGTACGTCGTCGCTTAAGCCGAAAAGACTAAATATAAATCGCATTTAATCGTTCAACTGAAAAATGTTAGAATTATTCTATTAGTATATTTTTAACCGGTACTTGTACAGTAGGTTACATCATCTTATCGTCCATAAAGGTGATGTATCTTTTTAAACCCCTAAATAGTTATGTCAGAGGACTCATTAATCAGACAATTCATAATTCGGACTTTCAAGACTATTAGAAACTTCCTGCAATCGAAACTTTTCGAAATATGGAATCAGTTCCAAGCAAAAAATAAAATAATTTTTAGCTTCGCAAAGCAGGCTGGTGACGCCTGCTGGTCAAAACTGTTTATTGCGTTTCACTTCAGAATTATTTGGTCAATTAGAAATGACCAAATAAAAAGAAACAGATTTTTTTTTGTTTGTTTGTTAAAAAAGCTAAACAACGATTGCTTTAAGCCAGCAGAAGTATGGTATTATTGTTTTGGTGGAGAAATTTTTTTTTTAAATAAAACAACCTTTTGAATTTTAATTGGGCTAGCATCACAGAAATTATATGCTAGACCTTTATTATTCACTGAGCGTGTCACTCACGTGTCTCTGTGTTTTCTTCTCACAGTTTTTGTCCTATCTTTTCGACTATTTAATAATATTTGTAAGCACCGTGTTCTGTGGGCATCTGGGAAAGGTAGAGCTCGATGGCGTGACTCTTGCCACAGCTGTGAGTTTTATATACTTTCTCCTCTTATGTGTAATGTCATTTTAAATATATTTTTAAAAACAAGCGTTGTTCATTGTGTTTTCACCAACAGGCCATCAGTGTTATGGGTATTGGTATTGGTTATGGCCTGTCCTCAGCATGTGACACACTTATTTCACAGGTAGAAATGAGTTTTCCTTTTCATTCACATATAACAAATATAACAGATGGGTTTTCTTACACTGTTACACTGTCTTTTGCAGGCTTTTGGAGCTGGCAACTTGCATCTAGTTGGTGTTATAACTCAGAAAGCAATTTTAATTCTGCTGCTCGCATGTTTGCCATGCTGTGCTTTTCTTATCAATACAGAATCAATTTTACTGCTCGTAGGGCAAAGCCCAGAGGTTGCCAGGTGAGCACTTTTCAAGTTTGTTATGATCAAACCGCATACACTGACCCTGAAAAAAAAAAAAACAAGAATCAATGCAATAATGCATTCTTCCATATTAGCTTTATGGAACATAGTCATGTACTCAACAGGAATCAGTTATTAAAGAAGAAACAGGCAACAGTATAACCTCAGAACTGTTATTTTGTTTCAGAGTATCTCAGCTGTATGTGAACATTTTTTTGCCCAGTCTTCCGGTACGCACTTCCATTACATAAAAAAGTGATCCCCTCTTCACACGCTCATGTCATTTCTCAAATGTAATAAATGCGCAAATAAAATCCTTTTTGGTGTAATGGTTATTACTTGCTAAAATTGGATATTTTATGACTGTGTACGTCATTTAAAGTATTTAAGGCTCTCAGTGTAGAAAAATAACATTATGATTTTTTTGTCTCAGGCTGCTTTTGTGTTCATTATTGAAGCAAAATATCTACAGAATCAGGTACGAGACAGACATTAAAATGTAATGGCATGTGAAAACATGAATGTAAAACCTAATGAAATCTCTCTTTACAGGGAGTTATTTGGCCTCTGGTCATTACCGGAGTAGTGGCAAATCTCCTAAATGCTTTAATCAACTATATCTTCCTCTTTGTCCTGGACATGGGTGTTCCGTGAGTTTCCATAATATTTAAACTACGGCAAAAAAAAGTAGCAAGAGAACTCGGTGACCGTGTGTATTTCATCTGCAGTGGATCGGCAGCTGCTAATACGATCTCACAGTACAGCTTGGCAATCATATTGTTTATCTACATCCGATGCATGGGTCTTTATAAGGACACTTGGCCTGGTGAGTTGTTGAAAAATCTGTTATTACACAACCTCTCTCCATGCGTGTGCATGTATCGGTCACTGCAAGCTGATCCAGCCAGCATACACAATATTAAGCATTTCTTTATTGCTGTAAAGGTTGGTCGATGGACTGTTTGCAGGAGTGGGGCTCATTCATCCGTCTGGCCGTTCCAAGCATGCTCATGATGTGTGCAGAGTGGTGGACTTATGAGATCGGAGGACTGCTGTCAGGTTAGAGTGCGCACTTGTCTAGCATGTCCAGAATATTCATAGGCATTTGTATCGCATTAGGTTGAATAGACCACAACTCACAGGATGTTGAATTTGAATGAGAGAAAAGAGTTACTTTATTTCATTAGCTTGCAAAACACATTATAAATACATTATTCATTTTGAGCAATTATTACTTTAATGTTTAAACAATGAAGAATATATATATAATATAAAAAGTATCATTTTAAAACCATTTTAAACCATAAAAATATACATATGGTACATATGCTTTAACATGTATATTAACATTATGTATGCATATAAAAATACACGCACATACAATGTACCGTGATTTAAATTTTTTGCATGTTTGTCACACTTTAATGTTTTAGATCATCACACAAACCTAAATATGAATCAAAGATAACACAAGTAAAACCCACATGGCCCTGTGTGAAAAAGTGCTTGCCCCCTAAACCTGATAAGTGGCTGGGCCACCCTTAGCAACAATTGCAATCAAGCATTTGCGCTAATGTGCAATGAGTCTGTTACATCGCTGCGAAGGAATCTTGGCACACACATCATTGCACAATTGTTGTAATTCAGCCACATTGGAGGGTTTTCGAGCATGAACATCCTTTTTAAGGTCATGCCACAGCATCTCATTAGGATCCAGGTCAGGACTTCGACTAGGCCACAAAGTCATTTTGTTTTTCTTCAGCCATTCAGAGGTGGACTTGTGTTTTGGATCGCTTCAGTTCGCTTCAGCTTGAGGTCACGAACAGATGGCTGGACATTGTCCTTCAGAATTTTTTGATAGACAGCAGAATTGATGGTCCCGTGTATTAAAGCAATTTTTCTGAAGCAGCAAAGCAGTCTCCGACCATCACACTACCACCATCATATTTTACTTTACATCATATTTCTTTTTCTGAAGTGCTGTGTTACTTTTGCGCCAGATGTAATGAGACACACACCTTCCAAAAAGTTAAACTTTTGCCCAAAGTCTTGTGGGAAAATCATCAAGATGTCTTCTGGCAATACTGAGACAAGGTTTTGTTCTTTTTGCTTGGCAACAATTTTCATCTTGGGACTCTGCCATGCAGGCCATTTTTGCCCAGTCTCTTTCTTATGGTGGAGTCATGAACACTGATCTTTACTGAAGCAAGAGAGGCCTGCAGTTCTTTGGATGTCGTTGTGGGGTCTTTTGTGACCTCTTGCTCTGTTCGAGTGATTTTGCTTAGCCGGCCACTCCTGGGAAGGTTCACCACACAAAACTGCATGGTGTGTTTACTTGTGTTATTTTTCGATGACCTGAAACTTGTGTGACAAACAGGCAAAAAGATTTTAAAAAATCACACCACTGCATATGTGTGTGTGTATATGATATCATTTCAATTTAATTCTACTCTCTGAAATTGAAAACATAATTGCAGTCCTGTATCCCTTTTTAATTCAGATTTGACTCAAAATGAACCTTGTTCCTGACTTTTTTTTACGGCAGGTCTGATAAGCGAGGTGGAGCTCGGAGCTCAGTCAGTCGTGTATGGACTGGCAAATATTGCATATATGGTATATATTTATTAATGTGAAAGTGTTTTACTTGAAGGTTGCATGAACACCTAGAGTAAGTGGTCTGTGTTCAGTTCCCTATAGGGTTCAGTGTGGCTGGCAATGTGAGGGTGGGCAATGCCATGGGTGCAGGAGATGTTGCTCAAGCCAAACTCTCAGCCAAACTCTCTATATTGTGTGCAGGTAATACTAAAAAAGAACAACGATTTTATATACTGCTTGCACAAATACTTACTTTATGCTAGCTAGTACTGTAAATTATTTTCATACCGTTCTAATATATATATTTTTAATTTCTTTTCAGTCTCTGTTTCAGTGGTTTTGGCAACTGTCATTGGATCTTCAAGGAAT
Source organism: Puntigrus tetrazona (assembly GCF_018831695.1). Taxonomy (NCBI): domain Eukaryota; kingdom Metazoa; phylum Chordata; class Actinopteri; order Cypriniformes; family Cyprinidae; genus Puntigrus; species Puntigrus tetrazona. Next base: position 14,551,044 of record NC_056713.1, read on the forward strand.
GTAATTGCTTATATTTTCACAAATGACAAGTGAGTGTTCTTCCTTTTAAAATCATTTGCTTTTTTCAAATGTCTCAAAAACGTATTTTTCATCATCATCTCCGTACGTGTCCCCTAATATCTCTAGTACTTAACTGGCAACTCCAGAATGAACTTCGTTCATGTAGTACTTTAAATATTAACTTAATGTATTTGAGGCATTACAAAATCTTTGTTAAGAAGGCTTTAGATTAACATAATATTAACCTACTAAAGCCATAAAATTCTAATCCTCAAAGTTTACGTATAAAATATGTAAAACTGTTACTTTTAAAAACAGCATTTTAAGAAAAACTGAGACTAAACAGGGTAATTGTTTTCTTTCCTCTCTCTAACAGAGACATCACAATGAGGGTTGCCACGGTAATGGTTTTATTCGCTCCTTTCCATCTTCTTGATGCCACAGCGGTAAGTCATTAGCAGAGTTGTGTTAGAGCACTCACAGCCCTCATTAGTGTTAATAACAGTACTGACAACACCAACACAGTGATCAGGAAAGTTGAGTTAATTATATTGGATGATATCCCTTACATTCAAACACATCTGAAACTACACTGCATAGGGTCATCTGAGGAGAAAATATGAATTATTATTACTTCCTCAAACCAAACAGGCAGCAGGTGGCAGTATAGTGAAAGGTCTGGGCAAGCAGAAGATTGGGGCAGTCTGCAACCTTGTTGGATATTATGCTGTTGGCTTTCCTATTGGAATATCCCTAATGTTTGCTGCGAAATGGGGAATTTTTGGTAAGGCATATATGCAATGTAATAAATAAAAATGTAAATTTTCTATCAGTTTCATATTACATTTTTATTTTTTTTATTACTATTGAATACAATTGTGACGTGTAGTTCAAGACGATGATGAAAGGAAAACAATGTTTATTAAATAAATCCACAGAAAGCTTAACTCCTGGAGAGCTGTGTATAACACAAGACAATACCAGACAAAACAATGACAAGTCCAAGAAAGCATAACTAATAGTCCATGATGAAACTAACAAAACAGAACCTTGACACTGTATTTTAATTATTATAAGTAGTAGTAGTATATGTAATTCATTTAATCTTTAATGTTAATATTAAGAGAAAATTTGTGTATAATAATAGTACACATAGTAAGAAATTGTATTTAATATTTAGAATTTATCTTAATTTCATATATATATATAAAATATCATGTAAATTTTTTTATGATTTATATATTAATATTTATTAAAATAACTAAAACATGAATTATAATAAAAACTATAGTAAAATATTTAACAAATATTTCTCATTTATATAAGAATATAAATATAAATATATATAATTTTGCATATTTTAAAATGTTTATATTTATGTTTTTTTTTCTGTTTTATGCAAACCATTCCTCTAATCTTCTCAAGGTCTGTGGACTGGCCTGTTAATTTCCGTCTTCCTTCAGTCAGTGTTCCTCATTACCCTTCTTTTGAAAACGAACTGGAAGAAAGCCTCTGAAGAGGTGAAGTATATAAGATTTCCTTTCATTAAAAAGCGAAAAATAAAACTTTTCACTGATCTACTAATGAACTTTTCCCTTTCCAGGCCCAGATCAGGGCTGGTGTACGGATGAGAGGGACAGATGATGGTAATACAGTTGTTGTGACACTCAACAACTCAAGACGTCTGATTTTATTTAATGAGGCATGTTAATAAGGGTCATTTTCTTGACAGGTGAGGACGGTGGACATATTGAGGGGTGTGATGCGAATACTGCCACGAATATGGATGGGTTAGTAAATGAGGAGACCGAAGAACTTGTTGCTACGGTGAGGGTGCAGCTTCCACTGAGTGTGCTGGTGCTGCGTCGCGGCCTGGCTCTGGCAGCTATGCTAGTGCTCCTAGCAGCTGGACTCTCAGTTAAGTTCTTTCTAAAGAAATGATGTTTTAACAGCTGAAAGACTGAGGTACTGAGGTTAAAACTTCACATACACATTCCGGGGAAATCAGAGACTTATTTTACATCTTGTGAAAAGGGTCATAATAGGTCCCCCTTAAGAGTGTCTTATGTTAGACAGTGCATTGTGTTAGGCTGCAGCCCAAAAGCAACCAGTGCAACATGTCTATTAAGTTCACTTTGTGCTGTATCTGCAAGGCAGACGAGGCCCGTCAGGCACAAAGCAGGGCAGCTTTCTGGGATTTCGAGGCATAAATATCAAGGCACTTTGTTTTGTTTACATATACATTGGGTATGTCATTTTGTACGAATGCATTAATATATCTATTTATATAAATATATTTATTAATATGTCATTACCTCTGTTAAACAAAAACAACCTGTACAATCCCAAGTCCGGCATATAAGGCTATACTCTCATTCCCACATGCTCTCACATCTTTATCATGAAGTTGTATTTAAAAAATGCAAATGAATTGCACACCGTCAAATTAAAAGTCAGTATCAATATTTATGAAATAACGCAGTTTTTTTATTATGGATGATTTATTAGTGCACATATTTTTTTATGCAGAGAATTCATGCGTATTCTGTCTTTAGCAATTCTGTCATATCTCAGCAATTAGCAAACAACGATCCAATCAATTTCAAGTGGACAAAGTCCCACCCTACATTTTTTTTTTTCAAAATCGTTTAACTCGGACATATGTTGCAACATGGAAGAAAGACTCGCAACTTTTGTTTCATGCTGGACCAACATCCCAGGATGTGGGGATGTGCATATGACAACCCCCACTAATACCACGCTTTGCTCACTGCAGCTGAATTACCCTTCCACACGTTAGCCCAGAGTCACAACCACATCAGACCGTTTAACCACCTGTGATTCATTAATCTTGGTCAAACATTTACATAACAAGTGAGCAACAAACAATATGACAGCACAGCTGTGGAGAGGTATATCAGCATTTGTGAATATATATTGTTATATTAGTATTTGGGATGGTCAAAATATTAAAGAAAAAAGTAGATAATGTGGTATGCAGTTTATGCAGTACAAAAAAATGTAAAACCTATCGATTATATTAATTATTTATCAATAGAAAAAAAAGTTTAAAAAGAGTTGTGATTGCATTCATTCATTGCCTTAAGAAAAATATTTGATACATATCCAACCGGTGTCCTTAAACGTGGTTGTCTAGTCAACAAAAACATTTTCTGTTTGAACAGCCCTTAATTTAGGAAGGCAGGATTGCTTAGGAATGTTCCTCGTGGAATTGACAAAGTTTGCTTCGAGTTGCCACCATGTTTAATAATACAGATTTCTCAATATATGACAGCGGCTTTATAGAATGTCTTTTTGGCAGCATTTCTCCAGCCGCCTGACTAGAAATGTCAACCGAAGAGATTATCTGACTGTGTCATTTGGGAACAGACCCTTTCCTGCTAAGCTGCTCGATTTTCTTACTACTCGGCCTAATACTGTGGACAAAGCAAGTGCACACACAATAAAAATATAATCTTCTGTCTAGGTCACAATATACAGCCTGAGACCAATGTGAAAATGCTTCTACTTTTCTAATTCAATACAAGTTCTTCATTACCTCTCATGTTCACAGCATAGAGATATTCTAAATGAATCTATCTGAGGTCCAGGTTTCAAACGATACTCACTGACTGGATGGGACGGCTGTGGTAAAGTTTGAGTCCAAAGTAAAATTTGCAGCAGCACCATAAGACACCTCAGGTAAAGGCACAATGATATATACGGCTAACCCTACAGCCAGGGTTAGAAGAGCTGCGAGGGTGGTCAGACCCCTTCTGAGGACCAGCTGAGAGGTAGAGAGCAGAACGGCGGCCTTTTCCTCCGCTTGAGTCATGTTTGGCCCCTCGTGCACCACAGTATGGTTAAGCCCCTCATCCTGGTCTTGAGAGCTCACAACCATGTATCCATTCCCATTCTGAAACTGTAAGATAGTCTGTAAGCATTTTTTTGTCAAACATGCAAATGTAAATGAAGTAAAATTATGTTTTGACCCAAATTACTTTTTTTTCATTATATGGACATGATTGTTAAAACTTGCCCATAAAAACTTAATATCTTCTGTGAAATGCAGATAGTTATCACAGAAACAACATGAGGGTGAACAAATAATTTTTATTTTTGGTGAACCATCCCTTTAAAAGTGTATATTTGAATTTACAAATCAGCAGTAATAATCGAACGCATAATTTTTTTTAGCATTTTGCTTTTAATTAATGCATTGCATTGAACTTGAGTTCCCGTTGATTATTTCAAATAAAAGACAGAAAAATACCTCAGCATTGAGCACCACCTGGTAGAAGCTGTTACGATGGCTCGGGGTCATTGCTCCATTCGCATTCTTTCCTGTACGCTCAATTGCCTTTAAAAGAGAAAGAAGCTCTTTTAGTCATCAACTCAGCACATGATCATGGGCAGTATAATTAGAAGAAAGGTGCCGTTTCAATAGACCTGATATGCCTACCTCTTCTGTCATTTTCTTCCAGTTTAATTTAAAAATAGCCACAGTGAAAAAAATCGCTAGCAAAAATACTGCAATGAGGAGGCCCAGCCAAAAGCCTGAAAGAGCAGACAATAAATCATTGTAGATACTAAAAGGTTCCCTGTAATCAAACACCAGTAATTGTGAATAGAGTCAATATGAGACGAACCGGCAACTTGTAATTTAGCTGTGAACATCAGAACAATGCTTGATGGGAGTCCAATGCAGTAGTAGCCAAAGAGGTTAGCAATAGCGGCTATCTTCTGCTGGCCGGTGCCAAGAAGAATGCCCATGCCAACACCCTGAGAAACAATTAACTGAATTAACCTTAAAATTGACCTCATGTATTATTACCAAAAAGATTTTTCCAGTTTGACCCTGTATTGTAAAAAGTGCTATAAAAATAAAAGTGACTTGATCTGACTGGACATGAATATTTATTTTAATACAGTAATTACAGGCACACACACGTATATATATATATATATATATATATATATATATATATATATATATATATATATATATATATATATATATATGGTATTTAAGTTATTCAGTCTTTTTATAGTACTTGAAGTTCTAAAATAACAAAAATGTATAATATTTATATATTGTCACTAGTAAAAATGTCTTAAAAAGTGATTTAAAAAATGGCGTAGAACTCACCAGTATTCCATTAAAGAACTGAAGAGGGCAGTAAATGTTCAGTAGCTGGGACACAAGCTCTGCTATAGCCCTAAATATGACAAACGTCACAAAATGGATAATTGAAACGCAGCTGTTGTTGACATTGTTTCTGTTAAATCTTAATTTGAAGAGTGTTTACAGATTTGTTAAAGTGTACTTATGGCAAAAAAAAAAAAAAAAAAAAAAACATACGTAAGTTTTTTGTGCTTGAAATAATGAGATAAGTGGCTTACTCATCGGAAGTGAATATGTAGCCAATGACTGTTTTAGTCGAGCCCAGAACAAAACCTTGAAAGATTGCTATAACAGCTGGGGAACAAAATGAACGTGTTTACATGGCATCAATTTGTGCTGCATGCCACTGTTTAAGTGTTATGACAGGCTTGCGAATGATTGATATCAAATGTTTTTACCTGCACTGATGAGAGACACCTTGCTGGTGAGGATGGCAGCAGCTGTTTCCCCAGCGCCAAGTGCGTTTCCCACACGAACACACGCTGCACCTTGCATCCCTAATGGGATCTGGCATATAAAAAAGTAAAGGAACGAAAACAGCATCATCATGAAAAGTTAATGATAATAGGAATACTCTCGGATCATCCAAACACACCATGAAGTTGATGTACGCCAGCATGATAACCACGTGTTGGGCAGCCAGGTCCACCTCACTCAGCATTCCTGATGGGTACAGGGGAGTTATTCATTAGGGAATTTTTTTTTAATGATTTTTGCTTATTATTACGGAATGTACCTGCCAAGAAGCCTCCAACTTCATAGATCCACCATTCAAAACAGGTCATCAGTGTGCTTGGAATGGCCAGCTTCATGTAGGACCCCCAGTCCTGCAAGGCTTCTGAAGACCACCCTTTTGGAGGAAGTAGAAATGAGCTACAGAGCAAATATTTTCCCCCAAGCTCTATGAACAGAAATACTGAGTGTGTTTTGAACCTCCTCAATCCAACCGTCCTTCACACAGAGATCTGCATTCAGAAGTAAATAATGTAGCGACATACTAACCTTTACAATACTAAACCAATACTAAAGGTTTTTTTTTTTTTTCTAAAGTGTGTAGGTTGTCCAGTAACCTCTCAACAAGCTGAATGGACAATTGTGCTCTTCAGAAACTTTCCTATAAGCTATACATTTTAGTCAGAAGCTTTAGTCTGATTCAATTTATTTTCTTGCATCGGAAAGTATTGATTTAGCTAAAGGATTTTTGAAAATGACCTTTCATAGAGTGTGTAACGCAGCTTTAAGTGAATGAAAACAACCTGCAAAGTTTAAAATCTGAAAGTGGACCATGTATAAAGTTATTGTCTTTCAAAAAAAAGAGCAGGCTCTGAATCATTGAAATGAGTCGTTTTTAACGAATCCCAAGCCGTTTCATGTTGACGTCAAAATGAAACATTAGCATATTGTCTGCCTGGTTGTTGATTTTTTTGCGCTGATTCTGAATGAAAATGCTAATTCATTTTTTGCCACTAGGTGCCGCTTTTAGAGCGTTTAAAGCCCATAAACACTGCTTTAAATAAAATCGATCAATCGAAAATTTTGAAAAATGAATTCTTAAACGAATCGTTTGGAGGTCTATGAACCAATGAATCAAAGGTCAAATTAAATGCATATTATAAGAAAATAAAATAGTTTTTTGACCTTGCATACATGTCAACCTGTTGTTTGGGACTCCTAAAACCAAGATATGATTTATAACCCATAATAGGGGCACTTTAATCGACTCATCTTTTCTCTGCCCAATTTATATATATATATATATATATATATATATATATATATATATATATATATATATATATATATATATATGTGTGTGTGTGTGTGTGTGTGTGTGTGTGTGTGAGTTGACTCCCAGCAGTCGGCCGTTTAATTTAGTGAATTAAATTATTCCAAACAATGTTCGCCCTAAACAGCATTCATAACGTTCCAGAAAAAGACTAAAGTAACAAAAAGTAGCTTGACGTAAAAGTAGCTACGTAGTTTAAAAATCAAGGATTTTTGCAAACAGTTTCAAACTAACATTCACAAAACTCACCTCCCCAAGTTTTTTCATGGAGCTTCTGCCAGCGGATGAAAAAAAACAGGACAAAACAATTAAAAACCTGAGCAAAGGTGTTTGCGGCAGCAGACCCACTAAAAATGAACACCAAATGAAAAAATGAAAACCAAGGATATTTTTAAAAGCACATAAATAATAGCCTGTGGAAAACATTTACACTCACTAGACTCCAAAATCCCACCAGTACAGCAGAAAGTAGTTCACTATCACATTGGCAACATTGGCAACTGCAGATGCGTACATCTGAGGCTTGAGCACTCCCTACAGAGGGATCGAGAGCATTACAACATCAACATACAAGAACTGAATGCAGTTAAGTTGTTCATTTCCTTAAATCATTTTATGTACCTGGTTCTGAAGATACGACAGTTGCAGCTGATACAGAAACATAGCCTGTAATATAGACATGTGACAAGATGAGGATGAACAGCAAGGCATGCAAAGAATTATTTGATTTGAGTTCATCTGGGCTGGATACGCAATCCATAATCATCCATTAGTGGACCTTACCGGAATTGCTGGCAAATATGCAACCACATACAGCTGTGCAATTCTGAAAGAGAGAAAATTTCAATCAGTCGGTCTCCACGGTGTACTCTAGTGCATCAATGTTCAGTTTAAGCATTTAACACTCAATATCAATCCAAATATGTTCAGAACGAGTGCGCCGGTCACCTGGCAACCTCGGGGTCCTGCCCCAGATAGAGAAGGAGAGGCTGGGTGTTCACAAGCAAAGCCCAGCAGGGCAAACTGAACAGCGTCAGAATTACGATGCCTCTCTGCAGGATGACGCCTACTCGGAGAAGGTTCTTGCTCCCGAATGTCTGAGGGCAAGACTCTCATAATTGTCACTGGTATAGTACCTTTTCAAAAAGTACTCTGGGTATGTAAGTAAATAAACATTAATATGTAATTTAAAGTGCCTTTAAGGCATTGTTATGTACCTTTATAGGGATAAATGAGGTACAAAAATGTACCTTTTTTTACCTTACTTTTTAGCTTACTCTGACGTGTGCTAATTATTTGTGAAAATCAACCTAAAATGTCTTATTATGACAGAATCTAGTTTTTACCAAATACTTCAACTTTATGTCCATATCATCTTTGCATATCATCACACAGGATTTAATCTAAAAGGAATGCAAGATGTCATATAATATGCTTGAATACAACAATTGAGAATGCCTTCGAAGTATTTTAAGACGAACCAGACAAGTTGTGTGTAGACCTCAGTAAGGTCAGACGCCATATTGAATTTCACACAGCTGAGAATGAGGGAAAAACTAACAGCAATCATTGGGAAACTGATAAATAACAACTTTCACAACTGTTTATGGATATGAACGATTTTTTCGCAAAGACATTTTGTCAGCTGAACAATCGGTATGTTGTTAAATAGCAGTACAAGCCACCTTACTTCAGTCCGTCACAGCCTCATTTTTAGTCAAAAACTATTTACTGTGTAGTCCTTTCATGAAATTATTTATTGTTTAATTTCAGGCTTTTGGTGGATTATTTTATTAAGCAGTTGGAGTGCTATTTGTATATAAAACACACCTGCGATACCAAAGTGTCGCATGCCAAAGCAAGTCCCAAGCCCGTCGCTGCAGCTGTTACGTTTATTGTCTGTAAAACAAATGGAACACATTTTGCTTAATGCTCTATAACTATATTGCACATCTTAATAATGTGCTCCGTAACACATATTGGCTGGAAGAAGTTCTGAATCAAACAGACTTACAGCTGAGGCCATGGCGTAGCCCGCTAGCACAGTGTTTCCCAGACGGCCACAGAACATTGTCACCACAAAGAAAAGGAGGAAATTGAGGAACCGGCACACAAGCTGAGAATACAAACAAAGAAATATTTAGCACAAAATGAAGATGAAAGTTCTGGACTCACATGGATCATTGCTGAGAAAGTACACAGTCACATGGACGAAAACAAAACATCTCAGTGAAGATTCATGAGAAAATTTGGTTTGTGAAACATTTCTCAAACTGATCTTCTTTTGGAAATATCCCACACTCCTAAAGCGATTTCATGGCGTATTTTACGTAAGATGCAAGACGTATCACACATTATTATGGGTGCATTTAACAATCAAGAATCTACTCATGCACGATTCATTTATATTCAAATGGACATGCATGAAGACATAATGCAAACTGTACCCGAAACAGATCATGGTCTATTCAGTAATGGATCATTTTTGTATAAGCGGCTGCATTTCTCTGCCAGCTATCTACTATTCATACAAAACAAGCATAGCACATTATCATGATGTGTATGTGACAGACTCCTCACCAGGGGTCCAGTCATGCGCAGGATGTGGTACAGCTCTTCTCTATACACCAGAGGGATGCAACGCCTTACGAAACCACAGCAAAACAGCTTGCCACTAGGCTCCATTGACACAGCATCGGTTCTGGGGCTCGAGGCGTCCATGATCTCCTCAGCTGCGATCCTCGAAGACACTGTAAGAGGCCTGGCTTTGCTTCATAGACTGTAAAGGGTCCTTCTACCGCTGTTCATTCTTCAGGTCCGCATTCAGCACCTTTGAAGGCTTACTGATTAACTGAGGTGAAGACAATGAGAAGCTTTGATTTAATCCACAGGATGGGAGGAGGATGTTTGCAATCCTGGCAAAGAGTTGCATTGTGTGACGATGGATTGTTCGACAAGATCAATCGGTTATTTTTCAATCGAATTACAAGTTGATTAACAACTGTGTTTACAACATGTGAATGTAATGAGCGTAATCATTATATTTAATATATCCATTATTTAGTTGAATATTTATAGTTTAGTGTATTTAACAGTAGAAGACCTCCAGCTCTATGTAATCCATGCCTGAGTACATTTGGCTCTAGCTCCAACAAAATATATATATAAATATATATATATATATATATATATATATATATATATATATATATATATATATATATATATATATATATATATATATATATATAAACATACATTGAAAATAATGTAAGTATTAATCTTTTGTATGAAATATTATATAGCGAAAATACAAAAAATGATTAAAATCTGACTAAAGTATTTTAAGCAAGTTTTACTTTTATTCAGCAATTGGAATGCATTGAGACATTAAAAGCTTTTACACTGTTACAAAAACATATTTTAAATAAATGTTTTGAACTTCTTATTTCGTCAAACCATCATGAAAAAGTGTATAACTGCTTTTACAAAAAAAAACAATTAAGCAGTGCACACTATGCAGAAAATCAGCATATTAGAATGATTTCCAAAAGGATCACGTGATACTAAAGGAATAAATTACATTAATGCTTTCAGTGTGTAAAAGCTTATACATAATCTACATAAAACTTGATACTCCACAGGACCTTTGTTCTTGTCACTTTCAATGACCTTTAGATTACAGTGACAATAATTTTTGCCTCATGCAAGCCATTCACATGTTATCTGTTTTCCTCTTCTTAACATCCTCCTCCATTAACCCATGTGAAATGATTCATCCAGCTGCTCTTTCAAGCTAGAGCCACAAATATGACTTTAACATTTAAAAGCCAAGATTTGTTTATCATTACAACTGGTTTTCGATTGCCGTTTGCCGGTAATGTCACTGTAACCGTACATCTATTTTGGTTTGTTTCTTCATACAGTACATCTCACAGACAAGAATTTACAAACAAATCAGTGAATCATCAATCAGGGTCCAAGAATCAGTTTCATGAGTGACTAATACCTATTAGACTCATGATGTGTTGGACCATCGTATACAGTAGATGCGATTTCATAAATTTTTTAAGGAGAGAAGCAAACATTAACATGTTTTTCCCTTCCTCCTCAGTGCCTCACACCAACCTTTGAACCAATGTGATGTTCACAAAGCTGAAACTTCTGGCAAGATTTCAAGAAAAAGAATAAGAAAAATATGTTGTAACAGCTGCACTGAGTTCCTATAGATGCATAATATTTAATATCGCAAATATCTGATGCGTACCAAATTATACAAGCAATTTTAATTAAAACATTTCTATCTTTTGCCAAATAAATATTCTGCATGCACCTGTCTCCTTTTATTCTCTTTAAATTGTTTCAAATACTAAGGATGTGTGCTAAGGATGAATGAATATCAGAACATCTGTTTTATTATTCACCTTTAATCATTTTTTTTAAGCAAAACAAATCAAATCAAATCAGGAATGCCTGATGACATAATTTATGATTCAGAGTCTGCTCATGATTAAAAACTGCAGTTATATTTGTTGCATATTATGCAAAGCTATGATGTTTAGAAATACATGTCAAAAGTGCTTTGTATTTTGTTCCTTTTAAGAATCTGAAATTCTAACATAAAAGGATTTATGTGTCAGAGTATGTGAGTAAAACAGGAAAAAAATTTTTCAAAGGATTGTGGCATTTTCCTTTTTCATTATTGTAGAATTTGGTCAGCAGATGGGACTGTTTCATTCGAGGTGACCGTAAAAGTGACTTTCTGCCGCATGAATCCCTGGAGAAAAGGTAAAGATGTGACACATTATGCTATATCAATGTTGTTCTCAAATTATGTCCAAAACATCAATAAACACAGATGCTACTAGCATATTGCAAATAACATATGCAATTAAAAAAAAAAACTAAAGCAAATTTTCACAAAGTATAAAATTTTCCAATAAAAAATCTTAAAATATGATTTTCTAATCAGTGTTTTTTCTTCCAATAAGATGAAATGTTCTTAAAACCAAATATTTTTGCATTTCTGTCTGTTTCTTACTTGTTTTAAATCTAACGTATGCTTCAGAAATGATTAAATGTGTTTTGGAAACTATAACTTTCTAGAAAATGGCTAAACAGAAAATACCTGCGGTACATGTACGAACAGCTACAGCTCTATGCTCTGGTTTTCAGGATGAAGGCGTTGTAAAGTTTGAGTCCAAAGTAGTATTTGCTCTGACAGCATAAGACACCTCAGGTAAAGGCACAATGAGATGGACGACTATCCCTACAGCCAGGATGAGAAGAGCTGCGAGGGTGGTCAGACCCCTTCTGAGGACCAGTTGAGAGGTAGAGAGCAGAACGGCCGCCTTTTCCTCCGCGTCTGGCTCCTCGTTCTGATCACTGGAGTTCATATTCATGTACTCATCCCCATTCTGAGAGCAGACAAGACAGCAAGCTCGGTTTCAAGAGATGTTTTGTGTTAAGATACAATAAAAGTCATCAGACACACCTCTCTGTGCCTCGCTGTGAGAGTATCCGGAGTCGACACTGCAGGGATTTTATGTTTTCCAGCCCTTTCCACTGCCTGGAATGTTATGGATGTACCATACATCATGCCACATAATTGATGAAGACAGAAAAGAATTAAAAGCTTGGAGATTTTTGCTAAATTTTTTATCACACACATTCTGGATCCATTTTGATATGCAAAAGCCACTTTTCATATCTGTTTTCAACACAAATAGACTGTGAATTGCAATTACATTTTACTAAATATCTAAAAAAGATCTTCTGTAAAGATGTTTACGAAGAACACAAATGAGAAGCACACCTGAAATACAAACTGAAATATACCTCTTTGGTCACTCTCTGCCAGTTGAGCTTAAAAATGACTGCAATGAAAAAACTGGACTGCACACATACACAGATGAGAAGTCCCAGCCAAAATCCTGTGAAAGCAAGAGAGGACATTGCTGTAGGACAGCTGTTATCTCATTACGGAAATGTTTTAATGAATGCTGTTCTGGGTGCTCGAGATGCATTAATGCAATTCTGCAGGGACCTGTACTGCATCCACTGATGTTCTCTCCGTGCTTCAACCCAATGAAATTATGATTTAGAAACCAGATGCTAACATGTTGACCACAGAAGATGACAAGGTCACAGAATATCAAGTGAGTGACAATTTATTTGAATTGGTAATAAGATCACAGCATGAAAAAATGAAGGAAAACAAACCAACAACGTCCAATTTCGCAGCAAACATGAGCGAGGTGCCAAGTGGAAGTCCAATGCAGTAATACCCAAAGAAATTAGCTACAGCTGCAATCTTCTGCTGCCCTGAACCCAACAGAATACCCATGCAGACACACTTTAGGGCAGAACAAAAGAATACAATTAGACATTTACATTTTTGCATTTACAGAAGCTTTTATCTGACAGTTGAGCTGAACAAACACTTAAATGATTACACTGCAAAACCAAAAAAAAACATTTATGAGCAAGACGTTCATAAAATTTCTTTCCTAGAAAATAATATCTTACCCCATTGGCAACTATACTGTTGCTAAAATTACGCTTTAATAACAGAACAATTCACCAATACGTTCTTCATTACTTATCATATGTTTTATTTAGTGTATGCATAGTATGTATAATGTATATAATTACCTTTAAATGAATTTTAGCTATCAAATTTTACAAATGGATATAAAAGGGCAAATAACACACAAGCATTTTAAGTAGAAAGACTGAAATAGTATTTTCTTTATATCTATTTTATTTACAACTTTGTGAAATCATTGTATACACTTTTCCAACGGTGAAACAAAAGGATGGATTTTTAGTTTTGTTGTTGTTGTTTTTTACTTCAATTTGGAATTTTGGAAAACTCAGCCATCTAAAACCATACATAAAATAAATCATTTGTCAATTCTTTTCAGCAAAAAATTGAATAGCGACGTAAAGTACTCACAACAAGACCATCAAAGAACTGAAGCACACAATAGACGTTCAAGAGTTTGGAGACGAGCGCCACAATGTGCCTACAAAATAAGACACAATCACCGGTACAGTACTGTTTAAAGAACATCATTACTGCAAGTCTGGTTTGCAAAACAAATACCCACCCGTCTGATGTAAATAAGAAACCAATCACAGTTTTTGTTGATGCAAGCACAAGACCTTGCAAAACAGCCAAGGCAGCTGCATCCAAAAGATAATGAAAAGAAAAAGGACATGTCAGACACGAGCAGACAATGAAATATGAATGTGTCTCAAAGGAATATGACTGTTTGTAAACCTGTGCAGGTGAGGGACACCTTGCTGGTGCGGATGGCTCCGGCCGTATCTCCTGCTCCGAGTGCATTTCCCACACGTACACACGCTGCACCTTGAATTCCTAATGGAAACTGACATCCCAGGAAAATGCATTACTGCTCAAAGGTTTGGGGTCATTTAGAGACATCTCTTACGCTCACCAAGGACACTTTTTTAAAATCAAAAATACGTTAAAATATTGTTGTCATTTCAAATCACTTATTCTATGTTAATATATCTATTTTTTTTTATTAAAATGTCATTTATTCCTGTGAATACATTTTCAGCAGCCATTACTCCGGTCTACAGTGTCACGTGATCTTTCAGAAATCATTCTAATATGCTGAACTAATTTGACTGTCGAGAAACATGTTATTAGCAATGGAAACAGTGATGCAGTTATTAACCTGGTTGTTCACAATTTATAAGTTCTCTAATAATTTTTACATGTTTGTTTGATAATACATCATGGTCTAGGGACCATAGTAGGAAAATGGAAGCATCTGTTCATTTTCCTGTGGGAACTTTATAATTGGGTAAATGTTAGGATTTAAATTACCATGTAGTTTATAAAAGCCAGCATAATGACTGCATGTTGAGCTGCCAGATCCAATTCTCCTAGCATGCCTAAAAGAGACGGACATAAGGGAATGCGTTTGACAGTATTATAATGTTACATTAAAGTGGTTTCTCTCTGTGTTTTTACACATGCATTTTCTATTTTCCTGAAGCAACCACGCATGAAAAATCATCTGAGGCCAAAATTAATAACCTAAACCGCAATAAGTACTGTATCCAAACAGACATTTTAATTGGAGGCCATTCTTCATGTCTAGGCCTAATAAAATGCTTAATTCAATTTCATTTTACAGACGATGGTTTCTGTGTATTAACACAAGGGTTTGTTTTCGACTTTAGTCTTTAGAAAGCACCTGCTAAGAATCCTCCAACCTCATAAATCCACCACTCAAAGCAGAGCATCATGGTACTGGGGATAGCCAGTTTCATATATCCATCCCACTCCTGCAGTGAGGCACATGACCAGCCTGTGGACAGCAGTGAAAGATATCACTGACACAGAGTGGTGTTTTATGCATTTATTTAAACAGTGAAAGTAAGTAGTAAGTTTGTCTGGTTTATTTGTAAGTTTGCTCACCTCCCCATGTTTCAACATGGAGATCCTTCCAGCGAATATATAAATAGAGGAAAACACAAATGTAGAGCTGAGATATGGTATTGGCAGCAGCAGATCCACTGAAATGCAAAAGCCAGAAAAGTACATGACTGTAAAAATGGTACAGCATTTCCATGTCCTTGTATGAATTCAAATGTAAGCAGTATCAAACTAAAACGAGTGTAGTTATTCTGAACATGAGAGAACGATTACTGAAACACTTTAGACACAATAAGGTCAGTGCAAAGCCAACGGGTGGAGCTTAACGTTCAGCTCCCCGTCTTTGGATTTAATGGCTGAAGCATTAAATATTTATGAGACGAAAAGTAAAAATAATGATTTTAAATAGTGTAATTATGACAAAAAGCTGACATCATGAAACAGTCATAATTATGATTTGAATATATGATTATAATTAGAATTTTAATTAAAAAAATATAGTCAATATGATTTTCATAGAATCATGTTGCAAGTATTACAACCTATCACTTCTAAATAAGTGCTTTGAATAAATTGGTTCAGCGAATGATGCAGGGACATTCTCATGAAGAGAGTGATTCCTAAATGAATCAGTGATTTCAAATGAATCAATTTAACAAACTGCTAAATTCACATAATTCAAATGCTAAATATGTTCAATCTGTTTTGAGAACCTGAGCTATTTTGTAAATAACCAATATAGCACAACTGTGCCTTTGAGACTTACTATAAACCAAGGTCCAACCAGTTCAGAAGGATGTAGTTTGTCACCACATTTGCAATGTTGGCTGCAATGGCCGCATACATCTGAGGCAGAATCACTCCCTACAGGCCCAAAACAACCTCTGTTAAAAAATCCTTTGGATCTATAGTAACTGCTGTGACATTACTTTGAGTGACACATATGAAGCCACGCTGTATCATACAACAAGACCCCTGTCAATTAAGATCATACCGTAACAGACTGACTGTGATAGTTACACAGCACTGCAGGTTTTAAGATCTTGCACGCAACAAGGCTTTTTGAAGAGTTCAGCTAAGGTGCTTATCTACACTTATCTGCCAAAAAAACAGATTGCATACCTGGTTTTGGAGATAGGCTACTTGCAGCTGATGCAAAAACATAGCCTGTGTGAAAAGAGAGAGAATGAGGAACTGCTGGTTGAAGATGGGTTGTGTATATATGTGTATCATATTTCAAGCTATATCATGTAAATTATGTGAAAGTGCTGGCAAGAGGAAAATGATGCCATTTTTTATGACTCACTGGAACTGCTGGCAGGTAACAAACCACATAGAGTTGAGCTATCCTGAAAATAAGCACATTTGTAACTGTGATATAGAGGACAAGGCAACATGAACGATTTAAAAAAGAGTGCTGGGAGTTATCATAGAGCAGAATAAATCTGCTGCGCAGTGTCATTTCCATCTTGGCCTGCATCTAAATTGAGTATTAGAACGTGTGCCTGTGCACATTAAAATGCCTCATTTAACAACATCGTCAATATTTTTTTTGGAAAGTATGTTGCAAAATATATTTGCTTGAGATAGGAAGGACTGTCATTCTCAGACACATCTTGTTTGTTCAAAACCTTGGGGATCTATAACTTTACACCAACATAAATAAATATTGCTTTTTGGTTCTAGACAAAATGATTTACTCATTCTAAACAGTAAACAATGAGCCATTCAGCACATACCTTTTAACACAACCTAGTGTTGGCCGATAAATCAATATTTTTGTTGCGTTATCCAACATAAACGTTTTTAAAAGAAGATTTATTTTCTTGAAGCAAGGTGTTTTAGAGAATATATCTTGAAGCTTTTTCCCACTGAAATTTTTTTTTTCTAGTTTTTAGCATAAAACTCAATACATATTTTTTAGACATGCGCCCAAAAAATAAAATATTTTCTGCTTGAAAATATAGTTTAAACAGCTGATAAAAAAGCCCAATAATAAAGAAATAATCTACATGACTCCAGTCCATCATTTAAAATCGGTTAATATTTTGCCTAGAAGTGATAAAACCTTAATGATTTTTTTTTTTTTACAAACAAACATCTTTTTGCTTTACAGGACATTCATTTATTGACTGGAGTCGTATGGATACTTGTGAATTATTGGGATGTTTTTCTCAGCAGTTTGGACTGTCATCCTGACGGCACCCATCTACTGCAAAGCATCCATTGGTGAACACATCATGTAATGCAAAATTTTTCCAAATCTGTTCAGATGAAGAAGCAAAGTCATCTACATCTTGGATGGCCTGAGGGTAAGTAAATGTTCAGCAAATCTTGATTGAATGTTTCCTTTAAAACCAGTAAAAGCACAATGCTAATATGGTAAGACAAATGAAATAAAATATATTGTAATGTCTAACAACATTTTTAATGAACAAAAACAAAAAGTTCATCCCTTAAAATTAGATAATCTACTGAACAATAATGTTAAATGAATCAATCACCTGGCCACCTCTGGATCTTGACCCAGCAGCAGGAGAAGGGGCTGGGTGTTGATGAGCAGACCCCAACATGGCAAACAAAAGATCAGGAGGATCAGGACACTCCTCTGCAAGATGATGCCAACACGGTGCAGGTTCTTCCCCCCAAAAGTCTGACAAGAGCATGACATCAGAACTCAAGACACTTCAAATTTATTCCTGAATGTCTCATATGGTACTAAATATAGAATTTCAACAGAATGTTATGTCTTTCACGTTTTACTGCAGGAGATCCAGGGGGTCAATTTATTTAGCTTTTTTTGCTAATTCAATTAAGGTCTTAATCCCAGTTCTCTGGTGTTGTCACATCCTGTTGGACCCCATTGCATATCCGTACGTATTTTCATACCTGAGAGATAAGGGTGTCAGCCGCCAGCGCAAGACCTCCACCTGTAGCCGCAGTTGTTATGTTTATCG
Organism: Puntigrus tetrazona; assembly: GCF_018831695.1. Lineage (NCBI taxonomy): Eukaryota > Metazoa > Chordata > Actinopteri > Cypriniformes > Cyprinidae > Puntigrus > Puntigrus tetrazona. The sequence continues at coordinate 14,569,388 of NC_056713.1, forward strand.
TCTGATAAATCAGAATAACAAGCATCAGCTACTTCTCAGCCATGCTCTGAGATACTTCAATACACAACCTTCAAAACCAAAGGCTTATGATACGTCAAACCCCTGATGGCTGAACTTTTACAATACTGTGCCAACATTTGCATTTCATACACCAGCGTTTCCGTTTTACCACAAAGCAAACAGAATGTAACACTCCAGAGAAGCAATAAGCAGAGCGAAACATAAACTCACAGCTGAAGCCATTCCGTAACCAGCCAGCACACTGTTTCCCAGGCGACCGCAAAACATTGTTATGACAAATGGCAGGAGATAATTCAGAATGCGCGATGCAACCTGAAATGACAACCTGAGAATTCTCAGTGGATGAGAAGCATATGAGAGCACTGAGCTATATGGAGGAAATGATGATACTTTGCTTTTCTGGTTTGCAGATTCACACACATGAGGTGCACTTGACATAAAATTTCCTTGATGTTAATATGAACATATTTTATACATGAGTGTAAAGAGAAAAAAAAATCATACCAGGGGTCCGGTCATGCACAGGATGTGGTAGAGCTCCTGTCTATATACCAGAGGGATGCAACGCCTCACGGATCTGCAGCAGAAAAGCTTGGAACTAGGCTCCGCTGATGAAGCTTCAGCCCTGGGACTTGAAACGTCCATGATCTCCTTCGGCCTGATGTGCAGTGGGGCCGGAGACGCGGCAGGGGACAGTCCTGCTGCTGCAGCTGTGTTGATAACAGGTCAATGTGGCAAAGTTTCACCATCTTAAAAGCTTACTGATTAGAGGAAGCATATGAGTGGAAGGGTTGAAATCTGCAGCTAAATGACCTAAATACAACAGAGACCTTTACTTCTTGGTTACAAGATGGGTAACAAACTCAAATTTCACAAATAATTGCAAAAAAAATCGCTTTATTTAGAACCTCGAAAACATTATTTTATTGCAGTGCCATTTTTAAGCCCACATGTCAATCAATCAATCAATCAATCAATCAATAAATCATTCAATCACTTTTATTGTCTGTAGCGCTTTCCAGAAATGTAAGAAGATTAAACATTCAATTTTCAAGGAATTTCATTAGTAAATGCAGAGAAGTTGTTGTATAGATCAGCTCAGTTTCAACAGGATCTTTGTAATCAAATCGATGATAATCGCTAGAAATTAAGTGTCCCCAACTAAGTAAGCCATAGGCAAAGAACCAAAAATCCATCTGTCACAAAATGGATAAATTGGGAGAAACCAGGCTCAGTTGGGGGGCCAGTTCTCCTCTGGCCAAATAAAACTTTTACACAAATAACACTTTTTCACAATTTCCAGTTTGATTTCAAATGCAGCTATGTCAGATTGTTTAAAGGGATTATTGTGTGTTTGTGTGTGTTTGTTTCCCATGATCTGTCTCTGGAGCTCATCTAAGTGTCCCGGTCTCTGTTGACTAATATTATCATGGATGTCATTCTTTTTACAATGTAAAGAGTACATTGTGTGTTATGGGGAGTGATCCCAGGATTTGAATAATAGAAGCGTATTAGTGTGTTATGTGTAAGTGCAGGTTAAAGAGATGTGTCTTTAATCTAGATTTAAACTGGCAGAGTGCGCCTGCTTCCCCAACAGTGTTAGGGAGATTGTTTCAGAGTTTGGGTGCTAAACAGGAAAATGTCAGATTTCCTAAACAGGAATCTGTCGCCTGCAGTCATTATTAAATGACCAGAGTTTTGAGAATGCAGCCTACATGAAGGACTATAATATGGTAACAGCTCGCTCAAGTACTGAGGAGCTAAACCATTCAGGGCTTTATAAATAATAAGAGGATTTTAAAAACTATGCAATGTTTGATAGGGAGCCAGTGCAGTGTTGACAGAACCGGGTTAATATTGGTCATACTTCCTAGTTCTAGTAATGCCTCTAACTGCTGCATTTTAAACCAGCTGTAGTTTGTTTAACAAGAATGCAACTACCCAAGAAAGCATTACAATAGTCTAACCTTGAGGTCATAAACGCATGATTTAACATTATGCATAACATGTGATCAATTATGATTTAATAAATTTCTGTAGAACATCCTCAATCACCACTAGTATGCTGCATTAACCTGAATGATACTAGAGTAGCCATATTGCACCAGAACATCAGCTTATTGGTGAGTGATGAATCCAATCAGCATGGAAATGATTGGGAGGCCATGATGGTCACTAACCAATGTGGGAATTTTGCCAGGATGCCAGGGTTACACCATATGTTCAAATGACAATGTTTATCTTTAAAAACACATTATGCGTGTCGGTAAAATTTTATGACAGAAATTTTGCTTACCTAATTGTTTGTTTTTTTTTATTTATAGTGAAACTGAACACATTTATGGAAATATTTTAATAGTTCTACTAATAGTAGGATGATCACTCTTTCCAAGATATGTCCCTGCTGGGGTTTCTAAATTGCTTAAATTAAATCTAAAATAATCCCTAAAATACCAGTTGGGACTTTTTTTCTTATGCACTCTCTACAAATCCATGGAAAAACATTTGTCTCAAAATTTCTCTTCTTGCAAATAGTTTATATCTCACAGTTTATAACCATTCTCTGTAGATCCCACATCACCTCGCACGTGATGATTGGTTGACTATGTACAATGCCTACAAGCTATTGGTTAAAGTCATTATCTTCAGAAAAAAATGTAAACAATAGGATAACAAATCTTAAACCATGACATTTTAGGCACGTGGGACTAGACAGTGTAAAGTCAGCCATATCATAGAATAGTCTTATTCTGATGCATATCCTCAGATTTTTAATAACCAAAGACAGTCAGGCCCTCAGTTTAACATCTCATCCAAAGGATGGTGCTTCCCTTTCACTATGGGGTGTTAGGACCAACACAGACTGCAGGGTGAGAACACCCTGCTGGCTTTACTAACACCTTCTTTAACAGCATCCGTATTTTCCCAGGAGGTCTCCCTTCCAAGTACTGACCAAGCTCAACCCTATTTAGCTTCGCTGGACAACCTCTTGGGCTACAGGTTTATAAAGGCTGCTGACACTACCTACTACTACTGCTAATAAAGCCAACCTTGGGTACTAAGCCTTAATTTGAGTGGCAAATCTCAGAATTGTTCTTCAATGTCCATCTGTCTAATGATTGATTCTGAATTGTTATTTACAGATTTAAGATATTTTAGTACGGCATTGTGACACTGGTGCAACAATATCGCTACTGAAACAACAGCGAAAGAACAACTATGACCTGGTTCTTTTAAATGAATAAAATATAGCGTATAACTCACTAATGAAAATAATAATAGCGTTGTTACTCACAAGTTATTCATATGAAAACTTTTATCTTTAAAAACACATGTGTATTGTTGGTAAAATGTAAGAAATAATTACAGAAATTTAGATTACCTATTGTTTGTTGTGTTTTAACACCTTTAAAAAGCTGCAAAAAGACCATGCTATTATAAAAATTCTCTCACCATCTAACAATGGAACACTTAAGTGCTAAACAGTTCAGAAGGAAGAATCAGAAGGGACTGCAATCGTTCCAGATTCCACTGTTATTATTTATTATTCCACATGAATTAGAACTTGAGGACAGTGATTCGAATTCACAGCATGAAGTGCACACAAGCTTTAATTATTGGCCTACTGGAAAACTCAGTTTTCATAACTTCATAGCGTATATAAAGGCTATCAATGCTATTGTCTTGTTAACCTAGAAACCTAGAAACAGTGTCCTTTTATAAGTGCACGCTTTAAACAAAGAACCGCTATGACAACACATTACCTGACAAAGAAATCAAAAAAATCTATTTACTCGTCCTCACGCCTGAAAACCTGATTATTTACTTTAATACCACTGCAGTGTACACACGACAGTCTGTACATTCCTGGAATGATTTCAAAGTCAAAGCAGCAGGCTAAATCGGGCTCATTCTTTTGTTAACTTCTCTAATTGTTTGTAATACGACATTTACATACGCTTAATTCTCCAGATTAAATTTTCCACACCAGATTCAGTGTATCGTCAAGGTGTGATCATCCACTAATTACCCAGGATGCGGAGCACAGAGGAACAGGGGTCTCCATGGCAACCGTAGGATTACTATGCAAACACGTCTTGATCTATAAGCAAATGGAAACGCATGATTTGGAGTGACATGATGGAGATTGCGTCGTCATGTTTTCCAGTAACAATAAGTTTGAACAGGCTGTTGAAGACGTCTAACAAGACGATTCCGTGTAGATCTAGTAGCCATTAAACTCAGAGGAGCTCTCTGTTCTTAAATAGCTTTTCAATGACAGAGTCTCTCTCAGTATTCTGCCCACATATACATCCCGATATCACCAATCAGCTCAAACAAATTGCTTTAGAGAGCAGGGAGGGTGACAGCAAATGATACAGCTAATGAAATTCAGCCTATTATGTTGACTCTTTGGCACTGTTATTTAGTTTGCTGGTACAGTCCAAATCAATACGGCTTGATTTCCTCCTACAGATGCGTCAAATACCGCTGTCGTATGTGACTTACGGGTCAGGTGCTTGTTTATTCCCGCTCTGGTTTTCGTACTATAAACAGAAGTGGGCTCTCAAAACAATCTCAGCCCACTGTTGGCTATTTCTGTCAGGTATAATGTATTGTCCTCTACGTTTAGCTTTGGCAGTCTGGAATGAAAATAACCCAAATGTGAAGGGCCTTTCACCCTCTCCTGTGCTTTCTATATCATCCAGTAGCAGGTAGAAAAATAACAGCATCATTTATCCTGCACTAACTCTCTGACACACTTGTGGTATAAAAAGACGGTGAATTTGACATTTACACAGTTTTCTGAGTCAGCGAGATGGATTTTGTGTTGCATGCATTTTTTTAAGATTTCATTCCGTTCTATGAATTTATAATGGGCAGCTGTTTACTTGGTCTTTCTAAGCTTGACGTTTTCTGTTTTGAAATTGATGTCTGGACGAATCTGAATGGAAGCAAATTAAGGACAGCACAGAAAACATCACACTTCAAATTAAGCTCAATTTAATATGACTTTATTCACACTTAAAGAGTCCTTTATTCACAATGAAATTGAACATGAAAATCTTTTAATAATTATACTAATAGTAGGATGACCATACGTCCTCATTTTCCAAGATATGTCCTTGCTGGGATTTCTAAAGTGCCTAAATTAGGCATAAAATAAGCCCTAAAATACCAGTTTTGGCTTTGTATTCCTATGTCCTCTTCAAAACCATGGAAGCCCATTTGTCTCACAGTTCCTTTTTTTATACCTCATAGTTTATGACCATTCTCTCTAGATGCCAAGTCACCTAGCACATGATGATTGGTTGACTATGTACATTGCCTAAATGCTATTGGTTAAAGTCATATACCATAAAACTGCTTTCCTAACCAAATATATACAGATTTGTCACATGTTGTTATCCACAGTAGTTTCTGAAGAGTGGAATTTCTTTCACTGTTACCTCCACTGAACACCATTAAACCAGCTTCCTGGAGGAGGAACAAATGTAGGAAAGAATGTGACCTTAGAAGATCACCAGGTCACCTTCACCTTCCACTTAAGGCAGGACCCACAGTCTCCATCTAATGAAGATGGACTAATACTGTGAGCCCTGTGTGAAGGTGATGGGAACCTCTTATTGTCCATTCTTGTCAGACAATTTTAGAGAGAATGTACTCTCAAAGATAATTGGTTTGAATGACGTAAAAACAGCCCCGTTGCGTTGTGGTTAACACTGCAATATTGATTGTTACGCAATCAGAAAGGCTAGTACATAGTGCACATCCCCCTAGAGAATGAAAGCGGCAACAGTGATTGAGGCTGTTCTGTACATGCTAACCCTCAATGTCAGGCTGGAGGATGGTTACGATCTGAACCGGGACACGGGGGTGGTCACATCACATTAAATCCCCTGGAGCTTTCAACTGTGGCACAAAAATCTTTAATAGAACTTATTTCATCTGTCACTTTCTTCTCCAAAGTGTCTTTGTATACACTAGAATGACAGCAAGAGCAGGTCAAACTGTCCTTGGTCTAGGGCCATAATTTTCTTGATGGAAAAAAACATACTAGTTACCAGTTCAGATTATTATCCACTAAGTTACCTCCCTTGTACATCAAACGTATGAGCTGTTTTCCTCTCAGGTCATGAAAGTACATATAATAGATGTGCCACAATTTCAAGTTCGTAGCTCATGAATCTTAAAGTAAAATATGGAAATAGCAGTTTCCACCGACATATTTCATCACTGGTTAGTAGGCGTCAATAGATGATGTAATAGTTATTTTTCTGGATGGAATAGATAATAAATTATGGGGTGTCTCAGCAAGAGCGACTGAATCATCTCAATGATTCACCACAATGATTTCAGCATCTAATAAAATAGGTTACACATTACTGTAAGGCTGGATGAAGTCATGTCATTTAAAACCACAAAAGATATGACATTCAAGTTAAATATTCATGCTTATGTTGAAGGCAGAGTCCAATGTGGGTTGTGTACTCAAGAATGAAGAAAAGGGAATTAAAAAAGGCTAAGCCACATCTAAATGAGAAATAAATAAACAAACTA